>NC_056744.1:1174660118-1174785639 GCF_019279795.1 Protopterus annectens | reverse complement strand
ACACATTAGAACATGGATCTGACCATAGGTTCCTCTTTCAAGTTCTTCATGTCATGCATAAATGTAATAGATTAGGCCCCATTGTGTTTTAATACTGAAAGTATTGAACTACAGTGGATTTTTAGACTTGCAGCACATAAACAATATGGCTTGAATGAATCTGTATCTGTCAAGCCTGTATTGAAAATGAAGAAGCTAGGCAAGGACTGATTTTTGTTCATGTCCCTTTAAGAGTTTTGGAGGGAATTTTAATTGATTTTATTGTGTATGTATATAAGGTGTTTAGTTTCATCATTCCTTGTCTGATGAAGCAGTTTTGTTCAATCATGAAAGCGCTTACCATTGTACAATAAAGGAGTTTTATACTTGGATTTACGTGTTTGGATGTTGTGCCTTCTTATAGTGTTACTCTGCTTTTGGGTTCTTTGATATTTTATCTACTGACTGTCTTGCTTTGCCTTGTTGAGAGACTTATGGATAATTCCACTAGCATCACCTGGAATGGCTGCTGTTGTCACCTCATGACTGATTTACACACTAAACGTGCGAGGACTCCCCTAGAGTTAATCATTGTGCTGCTTAAACTGAAACTTGGGTATAACTTCATGGCATAAGATGCATATCACCAAAATTCCCTGCATTGCTGAGCACAGATGGCCTTGGGTCATGTGCTTCACCATACGATCGCTGACAAGTGCAATTGCTGAAGTAACTGTATATGTTGACATTACACGGGGCTGTGTGCCTGAGGAGTGTTCTCACTTCCTCACAATGGTGGGCTTAAGGTATAGAGTTGTAATGACTTTAACCTTATTTATATATGCCGTAACAACAGTATGCCATGCACTGTCAAAATTTACTGTAAATAGTGCTTTGCATTCATGGATGTGATTGTGGAAAGGGTTGAAGAAATAATTCTAAAATCTGCTACCTGGTCCTCTGTACTTGCAATTGCAAAGCACTCTAAGCCTCTGTTGTTGACCTATGTACAGGTAAGGTTCTTTGAGAAGCATTGCCCATGGTTCTTCTGTACTCTTCTGCATACACCCTCTGAATGCATTATGCTGGATTAGTCAATCTATATAGCTAAGGCAGAAGGAGCACTCCACAGTATAATGAACATAGTACAGTGGCATAAGCAGCATCGACTTAACATGAGCTGTTTCAAACATCATTGCTGCAGCATCAGTCACCAAGATGATATGTTCCTGGTCTGTTGATGAATAGGTTACATCAGGTTGCAGTCATTTTTTTTTTGTGCATTGTCCATACAAAGGTCAGCCTCACTCTCTTTATCTGTCCTTCACAGATGGACAGAACAATAAGAAGGAATTCTATCCCATATGTGTATCTTAGTCAAGTCATGTGGTACTGAGTGACACTTTGGGCACTTCTGGTTTAGACCAATCAAGAAATAAGGGATGAAAGGTATTAGTACATAACTCTGTTTGTACTGATGAATGTATACCAGTATGGGGACGTGCATAATGGACTGTACAGCTGTATGAGTATTTCACGTTGCACAGCATCTGATACCTACAAAAGGAATCCACCTTGGATCCCAGGAACTACCGCCCCATCAGTCTGACGAGCTTGATCTGCAAGGCCATGGAATGTATTATCATGGAACTTATAACTCATAAACTTTTTTTTAAAAATCTCATCTCCCTAATCAGAACTTCCCCTCGGTCATCAGCGTGGTGTGCTGTCCCTTGGAAGCCTTGTGCTGAGACACGGGCTGTCTCCCCACCTGCAACCTAGCAACCTAAATGAATTACCCAACAGAACTGAAAGGAATAACCAATCTGTAAACCTTCAGTCTCACAGTCTGGAAGCCTTGTGCTGAGACACGGGCTGTCTCCCCACCTGCAACCTAGCAACCTAAACAAATTACCCAACAGAACTGAAAGGAATGACCAATCTGTAAACCTAAACTTGGGCTACCTAGACATACTTCCTTCAGCCTCACAGTGTAGGTGATAAACCTATAGTTTCTGTAATATAAATATTTAACACTGAGTGCTTTTCTTAAACCTATTGTAAGGGCCAGCACACCCGCGGACTACCCTGAGGCAGTCCATCCCATTATTATATTTCTCCTTACTTCCCAAGTAATTCAGTGGACTATTGCAGTTCTCTATTTGGTCACTAGATGACAGCAGTACCTAGGGAATGAAACCCTGTATTTTACTTGCTAGCTTAGCTCTGCCAGCTCTGCTGTCCAAACCAATACCAGCAATCCCCCCAGAAAGGAAATTAGAAGGAAACAACCTTTCAATCATAAAGGCAGACAGGCAGAAAGGTTAGAAAGCTGACCTATTGCAATTAAAACTCCCGCTACAGTACTTTTTTTCCTTTAACAACTAGATGAAAACGGACACCCCTTGCATTTAATAGGTATTGTATTCACAGTAAGTGTCCCATACCTACTCAAGGACTTGTAGAACACAGTCTCACTGTATAACTAATTGATTACCTCTCAACAGTCCACCTCCTACGTAGCTCCATACTTACATACTGGAATCCTCTCCCTCCTAACAAATCAGACCCATCACTCAAGGGAAGCTTGTATTCCCCCCACCTCTGCCCCAGAATATCTGTACTGCCCACCCCCTTCCCCCTCCCTATTAACCAAGCCAAACCTACAAATATAGGCTGGGACTTGTGGCGCCATTTTTAAATCTCATCTCCCTAAGCTGAACTTCCCCTCGGTCATCCGCATGGTGTGCTGTCCGTAAGTGTGTTTTTTTTCTGTACTACTGTGTTTTAATTGTGTGGCTTTTTGTTTGGTTTGACAGGCATTTTTTGATAACTGAACAGGCACTGTTATGATATATATGTAATAGCTCTGTTACGCTAAGCGTTATTCATATGGGGTTTTGGCTCGTGCTCTCCCGCATGGTGTGACATCTGCAATTGAGGGTACCTACTGTATTCACTGTGTTATTAGTGCCGCTTTTATGGGACTGTTAAATTCTAGTAGGAAAGTAAGATTGCCCAGCTGTTAATGCTCTGTTATACTCATTACAGCGTCACTAGCTGAGGTCTTGAACCAGTCGTGCCCCTATCGTGCGTTCTGGGCAGACAAATACCACTATAGAACTCTTAATAAGATAAAGATTATTTTACCACCGCAGTAGCTATTCTACAGGTTACCCAGTACAGAGCACTAACATTGATTGCAGCGTACTTAAACGTGCTCAGGCACAGAACGCTGCCACTGACTATAACTACCATACAGTTTAATAGCTCTACTATAGCTACCATACATTTCGTACAGGCACAATAACACTAGTTTGATCACAGGGCTACTTTCCTGACCTGAATACTGCTACAGAAACAGACAATTAACAGAGAAGCTCGACGCTTTCAGGTCATTGTACTGGAATTGCTGTTTTCACGGCAATGCCAAAGGGTGCTGCTTTCAGATGAATGCCAATACTATATGTGAGCATTAGAAAGCTACATACATAGCAGTCTACTTTACATATTAATTTAGTATCCACGTAGATACAGTATGTTGAAATAAATTACAGGGCTATAGTCCTCGCATTGTATGTTGTAACCGCTATAGATGGAATACAGATCTATGGCTTCTATTTTTGGCTGTTTTACACTATAATGCCAGTATCTCAGCTACGCTGATATGCAATAGTTGTCGCATTTAAGCAAATATATAGACACTATCAGAAAGGATAGGTTAGATAGTCAGAAGGAAATTACATGACAAATAGCCTAGTGTTCCAGACCACAGGAAAATTCTTGTAGAGCATATCATTTACGCTTGCTGTGAAACTTGTACACGTTGGTATTTTCTGTTTAGTTTAGCTTGTACAATTAACCTAGCCAGTTTACATGTAGGAAACACCTAGCGTTCAAGCTCACAAGACAGCTCCTGTAGAAGTATAGCAATTACGTTGCTGTGAATGTTGTTTTAGCTGATTGTTTGTTAAGTTTAATGTTCCTGTCCACAGGAAAGATCTTGTAGAGTATAGCATTTACGTTGCTGTGAAAACTGTACCAGCTGATATCCTGCTTAGTTTTTTCATCTGTATACATGTTTTTAAAATAAGTAAGAACACTGGAGGGGGATTGCAGTGGGTTTTACCTATTTATGTGGCTCACAGTCAAGGTTCCTGGAGTCTATATGTTGCATACCTGTAATAACACTGTACTGCTTCTCACACATCACTCAGCCACTCACTCGTACACCAACCCACCACCACTCCTCCAACTCCCGCTAAGATATTACCCACGTAGCCATTATACAGTTTTTCTCTTTGTCTTTTCTTTCAGCTTGGAAGCCTTGTGCTGAGACATAAGCCATCTCGCCACCTGCAACCTAGCCACCTAAACGAATTACCCACCAGAACTGAAAGGAATAACCAATCTGTAAAGCTAAACTTGGACTACCTAGACATACTTCCTTCAGCCTCACAGTGTAGGTGATAAACCTACAGTTTCTGTAATATAAATATCCAACAGTGAGTGCTTTTCTTAAACCTATTGTAAGGGCCAGCACACCCGTGGACTACCCTGAGGCCGTCCATCCCATTATTATATTTCTCCTTACATCCCAAGTAATTCAGTGGATTGTTGCAGTTCTCTATTTGGCCACTAGATGGCAGCAGTACCTAGGAAATGAAACCCTGTATTTTACTTGCTAGCTTAGCTCCACCAGCTCTGCTTTCCAAACCAATACCAGCAATCCCAGTTTAAACATTACATCAAGGTAACCCCCCCCCCCCCAGAAAGGAAATTAGAAGGAAACAACCTTTCAGTCATAAAGGCAGACAGGCAGAAAGGTTAAAAAGCAAACCTATTGCAATTAAAACTCCCGCTACAGTACTTTTTTTCCTCTAACAACTAGACAAAAACGGACACCCCTTGCATTTAATAGGTATTGTATTCACAGTAAGTGCCACGTTCCTACTCAAAGCCTCTTAGAACACAGTCTCACTGTATAACTGATTGATTACCTCTCAACAGTCCACCTCCTACGTAGCTCTATCCGCTCCGTTCGCCCTGCAGGCTCAGTCCGCTCCCCTACCCTGCCCCCAATTCTCACCTGCCCCCAGGACCTCTATATTTAAACCTACTAAACCACATCCACAGCCAAATAAACCTATCCCACTACAGCCCACACTGGCAATCAAACTCCCACACCCCTACCAATCTAAATGTTCCCTTCAACTTTTAACCATTACTTATTTCAAATCATCCTTTCCCCTCCCTTCACCTCAACAAACTACTATCCTTAAAGGAAACAAAATGAAATTCTTCTTAAGTTGTCTTCTGTTCACCCTCACTATACTAACTAACCTCACAGCAAGCCACCATACCTCACCTACACTAAACAGCAGTTACCACACCACAAGCATATACACCATACCACACACACACACACACACACACACACACACACACACACACACACACACACACACACACACACACACACACACCTTTCCCCATTAGTGCTACACTTGACAGCCAAATGCTACACATATATAAATTCCAGTTAACAACAACAAATACTACTAAACTATCAGGTGTATACTACATAAAATAACATATAAAATAAAACACACATTACTACTTGCAAAAAAACTGCTCACATCAGGAGACATACACCCAAACCCAGGACCCAACAATACCTTACTCCCACCTAGACATAAATCAGACCTACTTATCATTTATTTTATTTATTTTTTATTTTACATTTGTTAACCGGGCTAGTCTGGCTGGATACATGTCCATTTTCAGCAGAGGCCCGAGGAGAAAAGCTCCACTATCAGAAACTAAAATACACTACAGTTTATAAAGTCACTAGTAATACTAACTATACAAATAAAACTAAACTAATATAGTATAATACGCTACATACAAGTACAAATACGATTTTGATGTAAAACCTGAGTAGATGACAATTAAAATTCAGTGGAGACTGAGGAGAAAAGTTTCAGTGTCAACATAACAATTTAAAGTAGAAAAATATCCATAGTAGTTAGTCATGAACAACAAGTAGGTATTAGTTGTAAGTGTAGAAGTGGTTAAATATATAGTGTTAACATGCAGGTTAGTAGTGTAAAAGATTTTAAGAGGCTAAAGAAAGTATAAAGGCAAAAATGACGTAAAGAGAAAGGAAAAACGGCTACTGTTAGGTACAGAATTCTGGACTTAGTGAGGTTAGGAACTAGCAGTAGGAAAAGGAGAGGGGGAAATAAAAGTTAGAGAGGAAATGTAAGAAGTAAAACAGGATTATAGGAGGTCAGCTAAAAGAAGCAGGAGACAGACAATCAGAGAGGTCAGAGGGGAGTAAAAACAGAACTGAGAACAGAAGAATAGAGATAAATAAAGGGACTGTGGAAGTCAGTTTAAGTTAGAACAGAAGAGCAAAAGTGCACATGTGCAGACTGAAGAGAGTAGTAAGTTTGCTGGGGTCAGTCAGGATTGGAGCAAGGGCATAGCCAGTGAGTTATTAGGTGCGTTTTCATCTGTTTTTTGAAAAGCTGACATGAGTCTAGGGAGGTCAGTTCTGTGGGGAGTTTATTCCAGTAAGAACCAACAATGTTTGCAAATAAGGAATCTCCTGATTTATTGTGAGATTTCACAGTAGTAACTAGTACCTTGTTAGCTGATCTAAGTGAAGTGAGATTTTTATAAGGAGTGATAAGTTTATTTAGTATGGGTGTGTTGGAAGGGTGATGTAGAATTTTAAAAGTGATGATAAGCTGCTGTAGTAGTATTAGGTTGGGAAGTTCAAGCCAGTTTAGTTTTTAAGTTAAGACAGTGATGAGTTTGGAATAGAGAGCCAGTGGCAAATCTGGCTATACTGTGGTAGGTATTCAGTTTTTGAAGATTAGCTTTAGAAATATTGATAAAGGAAGGAGGCATACAATAATGTAGAAATGAGGTGAGTTTGGGCTAGAGTCACTCGGGTAGTAGTAGTAAGGAAGGGCTTAAGTCTGTAAAGGCACCCATCTTTTTATTGACTGACTTGATAGTTAAGTCAATGTGATAGTCAAAATTTAGCTGATTGTCTATGGTTATACCTAGCAGCTTAGTGGATGAGTCAGGTTGGATGACAGTGCCATTGCATGATACAATGGAAAAGTGATAGGGGTGGATTTAGAGTAGGGGTGAAAAGTAGTAGTTTGGTTTTTGGGGGTTTAGGAGGAGACAGATATGTTGGAACCATTTTCTGCTGCAGTGAAACCACCTGGGTAGCGGTGGAGTTGTGCTGGTGATGAAGCAGAGCAGATGAGAGTGGAATCATCTGCATACTGAATACAAGTGGATGAAGGGAGGGAGGCGGACAGGTTATTTATGAAAATAGAAAAAGGGGACCTAGGATGGATCCTTGTGGAACGCCAATAGTAATTGGGAGTTGAGAGGATAGATGACTGTCCCAGAGGACTGCTTGTTTTCTATTAGTCAGGTAAGAGTTGAACCACTGTAGTGCCTGTGAGTCTAGTGAGAGGGATTGTAGGGTATCGAGGAGAAGTTTATGGTTGACCATATCAAATGCTTTAGAGAGGTCTAAGAATATTTTAACCATTACTTATTTCATCATCATATAAGTCAACATAACATCAATATAAGAAGCATAACAAACAAACTCCCTGATCTTCATGCATTTATAAAGCATTACTCCCCAGATGTAGTCACAATTACAGAAACCTGGTTAAAACCCAATATACAAAATGAGGAAATTCTCCCACCAGGCTACAACATACAAAGGCATGATAGAACAAGTAGAAATGGAGGAGGTGTAGCCATATTATTTAAAAACACTCTCAACATAAAACCCCTCAATAACTCTATTCCTTCATTTCAAAATGCCGAAACTTTAATCTCAACTCTTTTCATTAATAATACCAAAAAAATTAACATTATCTGTTGCTATATCCCACCAGGCAATAACTGCTCCACCATAGAAGAGATCTTGCAATGGACATCTGATATGCTATCACAGGAATCAATTATGTTAGGTGATCTAAATACAGACTGGTTAGCCTGCAACTCCAATATCCCTGCAAACCATATAAACCTCTATGGCTTTGCACAGCTCATCCAAGAACCAACTAGAATAGATAAAAAATCCAATAAGCAATCAATCCTAGACTGAACACTAGTTAACAGCTCTAAAGAAAAATATGTCTCTGGATGTCTTCCAGACAGCCTAAGTGACCACCTTCCCATACTCCTACAATGAAGGCACACAAATCCCTCAAACCGTATAATCTTTAGACAAGTTAGAGATGAAAGTAATCTAAACAGTGAGAATCTCAACCATATCCTAAAGCATTGTAAATGGGACCCACTACTAACTTTAAACTTAGACCAAGCAGTTGAATACTTTAATAACACTTTCATCAATGTTCTCAACTCAACAGCACCCATTAGAAGAATTAAAGAAAAAACAAACTATACACCATGGCTAAGCAGGGGCACAAGAGCCCTTCTAAAAGCCAGGGATAAGTCATGGAAAAGAGAAAAGACAAATTCATCCAAACAAAACTATCAAAAACTAAGACACCAAGCAAAAAATAAAAACTACTCGATAAACAAAACTACTTCCTTAATCTCCAAAATAAACACAATAAAAAACCCCAAAAGTTCTGGCATGCCAACAACTCACTACTTAAACCAGGCAAAAACATCCACACCAACTCCAGCCACCAACAACAACACTGCAGATATTGCTTCCCAATTTAACTACCACTTCACAAAAAACATCTTATCCCTCTCTACACAACTCTCCAATAACAACCAACCCCATACCCCAAACCAACCCACCAATAATACCCCAGCCCTCACCCTCTCACCTGTCCCTACCACTACAATCAAAAAACTGCTACAAAAACTTAAACCTACCACCCTTGCTGCAGACAACCTACCAGCTAACTTCTTAAAAATAGCAGCTGATTCACTATCTTACCCTGTTTCCATCCTACGATTACCCTGTCCTCTATTGGTCTGTCTTAAATTCAGTTTCCCTATATTACTCTAGCATGTCCAAAGGTCAGTCAATGGTTTCCTCTCCAGTCCAGCTGGTGAATCTGGGAATTTTGAGGCAATGTTACAACTGTCTCATGTACACGGACAACCCTCTCCTCCTCCAAACAGGTTCAAATATATGTGAGAGATGCAACTATGTAGCCAAACTGGAGGCTGAGCTCTCATCTCAAAACTGGTGTAACCAGTCAGGAGGAGAAGGTAATCTCACACAACGCAATTCCAGTATCACATAGTCCCACCACATCTGCAAACCAAACACATAAAAACACAAAAACATACTCGGAGGCTCTAAATAAAAATCTACCTAAGCAACAGAGACCTCCAAAGCAGACATCCAAGCAAACACTACCTCAAAACAAAACACGCACAACACATAGCCCACAAAGTCAGTGTGCCAAGCAGCCACAGCCCTTAAGGCTGAATAACACACCTGATACTCTTGTAATAGGTGACTCTATTGTCAGACACACTGGCGTCCGCTCACCAGGCTGAATAAAGAGAAGGTCACGGTGAGCTGCCTGTCAGTGCTAGGATCTGCCACATAATGCAAGCACTCAGGTCACTCCAAAGCAAATACAAATATGACTCAGTCATTGTATATGCTGGTGTGAATGACCTGAGACGTACCTCCCTGGACTACATGAAAACAGATATAGAGGAGCTCTCTGATCATGTAGCCCAGGCTGGTATGACCCTGACCTTGAGCAGCATCTTACCCTCATCTAGAATGATGCCACAGTACAAAGACAAAATGATCGATTTTCACAATTGGCTAAAATTTTGGTGTCATTCAAAGGGGATCCAGTGTCTGTCAGCCTGGGATGACATGCTCGACAAGCCACGTTGCTTTGCTAGGATGGCTTGCACCTGTCACCACTGGGCTTTGGATATTGGCAAAGGCTCTTGCCACCCCATAGTGCCTTTTTAGGCAAGGCTCAAAAGTCAAACCCACCCCATAGACAGCACAAGGAACAAGAAACTAAGGGTAATGCTGCAAAACGCCAGAAGTCTTAACCTCAAGATGCACGCACTCGAAGCTCTCCTCAGTATGGAGAACATCGATATCTGTGCAGTGACAGAAACCTGGTTCAAGGCTCCAGAGAGCATCCCAGCACTACCAGGCTATACCTCATATCATGCTTTTGGCCCCAAAACCTGGACCGAACCACAAAGGAGGGAGTTTCCATATTTATCAAGGATATCCACACCTCCAGGTTAGTGGCATTGCAGTATCGGAGACCATCCATGTGCAACTAACAGTGGGCAAGACTGCTTTTCAGTTTATAGCATCCTACAGACCACCCTCTCAAAGTCAGGAATCCCACTCGGCTTTCCTGAAAACATTGGAGAACATGAAGATCTCTCCGAACACCATTATAATGGGCGACTTCAACTACCCAAACATTGACTGGGAGCACTACTCAAGCCCCAGCACCTTAGCCCAAAGGTTCCTGGAAATTATAAACTCAAATGCTATGGAACAACTAGTCACCACTCCCACAAGAGGGGACAACATACTAGACCTGATCATTACCAACATGGGGACTCTATGCTCCACACCAGAAGTATATCCCTCACTGGTAAGATCAGACCATAAATTAATTTCACTGGATGTCCACATCCCGACCCCACCCCCAGCCCAGAAAACCACAGTGAAAAACTTCTCAAAAGCGAACTTCTCACTTCTCAAAACAGAAGTGGAATCCTTCAAGGCCCTAGGGCCATTGGAAACTACGGCCCAAACTGCAGAATCCTATATAAACACATTCTACGGACATCTCCAGGAATGCATGGATCATGCTATCCCAAACAAAACCAAGACCCAATCATCCAAAGGCAGGCATCCAGTCTTGTTGACCCCTGCCATAAATAAACTGTACAACATAAGGAGGAAGCTACTACATGATAGAGCAATCTCTGATCAGTACTAGCAAAAAATTACGATCCCTCATAAAATCCTCCAAGGCCAGCTTCAAGAGAAAAATTGCACAGGACACCAAAGACAATCATAAGGCTTTTTTCAGTTATGTTAGAAACCTGGGATGCAACTCCCAGACATGTTCTGAGTTGATTCTAAATGACAAAAAATACACTGAACCCACAGACATTGCCAATATCCTGGCAGACAGGTTCAGTGCAAACTTCTCCTCCCTCCCCAAAGAGCAAGTATCTATCCCAGCAGAGGGCTGCCTCCCAAACATCTCTGATGCTCAGGTGAAGGCTGCCCTCTCCAAAGCAAAAAACACTGCTTCCATGGGACCAGATGGTGTCCCAGGTTGCGTCCTACATGAACTCCAAGAGGAACTAATCCCTCAAATAAAACAGCTATACAATCTCAGCCTCACTACAGGATGTGTGACCACAGAATGGCGTGCAGCAACAGTGGTCCCACTCCACAAAGGTGGAGCCTCACGGACCCTGGAAACTATCGCCCCATAAGCCTGACTAGCTTAGTCTGCAAGGCTATGGAGAGGATCATCATGGAGCTCATAAACAAAGACATTGGGGACCTACAGACACTAGATCCTACCCAGTTCGGCTTTGTCAAGGGCAGATCCTGCCTTTTGAACCTGGTTGACTTCTTGAAACAGTCACCAAAGCCATAGATGAAGGGAAGGTAGTCCACACAGCCTATCTGGACCTTGCAAAGGCATTTGACACAATACCCCACTCGGGCATCATAGCTAAGCTATCCAGCTTAAATATAAACCCTATGTCACAAGATGGGTTGCAAACTGGCTCAAAGACAGAACCACAGAGTGAGAGTTGCTGGAGCCATGTCAGACTCAAACCGGTCACAAGTGGCGTCCCACAGGGTTCTGTCCTGGGACCACTCTTGTTTGGTATATACTTTTCCAAGGTACAGGCAAGCGTGGGAGGACTATGGCTCACCAAGTTCTGCAGATGACTGCAAACTGGGCACCATAATCAACTCTCCAGCTGACACAAACATCCTTCAAAAGGTCTCACAGAGACAGATAACTGGTGCCAGCACCATGGTTTAAAGCTAAATGCCAAAAATGTATAGTCATACCCTTTGGCAAAAACAATGTGCCCACAAATTACCACATAGGCGGAAACCCATTAAGTACAGAGAAAGTTATTAGGGACCTGGGGACCCAAGTTGATAGCAATCTCTCCTTTGAAAACCACATTGCCAAAGTGGTTAGAAAGACCTTCTACATAGCCCACCTCATCACGAAGGGTTTCACATCTAGATCAAGAGAGGTAATCGTGCCCTTTATTCATCCATCATCAGGCCCATCATAGAATACAATGCCCCTTTTGGGATGTACCTTACCCAACACCTGCAGCAATTAGAAAGACCCCAAAAGTATCTCACCAAGAGGATCAAGGGTCTCAAACAGATGCCATATGCTGCTCGGTTAAAAAAACTCCAGCTCTACTCAGTTGCATACCGCCTACTTGAGGCGATCTATGCCTGACATACAAAGCTATGTCAAATCCAGAATTAATGGACATGCTCCACCTCAGTAAATCTAAATCCCTTAGAGCCACACACTCAAGGGACTTGAACCTCAGCACAGAAATAAATAGAACTTGCTGGAGGGACAGGTTCATAACCCAGAGGCTCCCTTCACCCTGGAATAGAATTGCAGTTCATGTGAGGCAGAGCACCTCACTAAATCTCTTCAAGAAGAATCTCGATAGATGGATGGGGGATCATAGGTTTGTCCCAGGGATTACTCCCGTGTCACTATTAGACAGAGGCACAGTAAACTAAACCTTAAAAATGGCACAGTATACTCAAATCAAGGGGTGGCATAAGCCATACAGAATCGGGCTAGGCTTATAATTGCCTCAGGGCAGATAGCCTAGTATGAACCTATGAACCTATGAAACTATAAATCGATCCATTCAGGAATCCTACATCCCACAATTATGGAAAGTATCATACATTCTCCCCCTTCATAAAGGTGGAAACTCCTATGATTTTTCCAACTACCGTCCCATAGCCATCCTACCCCCCTTATCGAAAATATTGGAAAGATGTATTCACTCTCAAGTGATGCAATTCTTGAATACTAACAATCTCCTCTCTCCCACACAACATGGTTTCCGCCAACACCACAGCACCACTACTGCTCTCCTCTCTTTCACAAACGCAATTAACCAATACAGAAATAACAACAACTTCATCTCAGCAATATTCTTAGACCTATCTAAGGCATTTGACATGGTATTACATCCCTTACGTCTAGACTCTCTGACCTCCCAATCCTTTGCTCCATCTACCATGGTATGGTTTAAAAGCTACCTAGCAGACAGACAACAGTCTGTACAATGGCAAAACAAACTATCTCCCTTACTCCCAACCACTGTAGGAGTCCCACAAGGTTCAATATTGGGACCACTACTTTTCATTATATTCACCAACAACCTCCATAGCTCCTCTCAACATGCCACTCTAATACAATATGCAGATGACTCAACTCTCATCTGCACATTGCCATCTCTCGCTACTCTGCAAAAACGTACCCAGGAATCCTTTACCTCAGTAGAAAGTTGGATCACCCAAATCCAAATTATACTCAATCCAAACAAGACCAAGTTACTCATATTTGCTCCTAATAAAACTAAAACCACCCAATCCCCTTTTACAATCACGTCCAGTAATGGCACTAACATCTCCCCTATGGACAACACCAAACTACTAGGAGGAACTATTGACAATAAACTGCTATCTGACACCCGTATATCACTAACAATCAAAAAAGTCCATAAAAAAATGGGTACCTTATATAGACATAAAAAATTCCTGCCTGATCAAGCACGCATCACACTCACCCAAACTCATCTACTTGCTACACTCATGTAGCTGCACCTATCCTTACTAACCCTAGAAAACAGAATCTTGTACAACTAGAGTCCTGCTATAATAAAATTGCAAAATTTGCCAACAACTGTACCTAAAAAACCCATCATTGTCAGGCACTAAAATAACTCAAATGGTTAGAACTCCCCCAACTAATTAACTATCAGCAACTAATACTAGCCTACACTATAGTAAGACATTCTGAAAAAACCCATCCCTAAACAAACTCCTAACCCAGTATACAACAAATCGCCACCTCCGCTCCTCAGAAAAATCTCTCCTGTGAATCGCTAAAGCCAATAACTCTGCAGGAAAAGCTCTTTTCTCCCACAACATTGCCAGAAACTGGAACATCCTCCCCACCTCTCTGACCTCAGCTCCCTCAACTGTACAGTTCAAAAATTCTCTCAAGACACACCTATTAAATTCCTGGTTATGCCCATGCATCACATAAGACACTGTCCTGAAACTGCATAAAAGAATTGTAGATGCAGTCCCCTGATGTTCTACTAGAAACTCAGTAACTCTCACTGCAGCAGGGATTAATGCAGTCTCCTATTGTTCTGCTACAAACTCAGGTACTCCCACTATAAAATGTAATTCCCTTTTTCGGGTTAACTCTTAACTCTTGTCTTCCTACTAGTAAAGTCATCTTTTACCAGTATCTGTTTGTTTTCTGTTATACACACAGAAACCTGTTTATTATAAATGTAAGCTGATATAAAAACATGTATATTTTAAATGTAAGAGGTTGTTGAGCTGTACTGCAAAATAAGGTGTACATAAATATGTTTATTATTAATCTTAAATAATGTAGAGCTTTACCTACAATGTATGTATATCTACTTCTATATAAGGATTTGGAGCTTTTCTCCCCGGACCTCCGCTGTAAATGGACACACATCCAGTCGGACTATCCTGGTTAACAAATGTAAAATAAAAATAAATAAAATATAAACAAAGACATTGGCAACCTTCAAACACTGGACCCCACCCAGTTTGGGTTTGTGAAGGGATGATCTTGTCTCCTGAACCTGATTAACTTCTTTGAATCAATCTCCAGAGCTGTGGACGAGGGTAAGGCAGTCCACACAGCCTATCTGGACCTTGCCAAGGCCTTTGACACCATCCCGCACTCTGGAATCATAGATAAACTTACTAAGCTGGGCATTAATCCCGACATCACTCGATGGGTTGCCAACTGGCTTACTGACAGAACCCACACTGTAAAAGTAGCTGATTCCAAATCCAGCTCCAGGCAAGTGACAAGCGGAGTACCTCAGGGTTCAGTCCTGGGACCGCTCTTGTTTGGCATCTACTTCTCTGAAGTACAGGCCAACACTAAGGGCTCTGGCTAACAAAGTTCATAGTTGACTGCAAACTGGAAGCCATTATTGAATCCCCAAATGATGTGGATACTCTACAAAAGAGCCTTACAGAAACAGATGTTTGGTGCCAGAGCCATGGGCTCAAGCTCAATGCCAAGAAATGTATAGTTATCCCCTTTGGGAAAAAACATGTACCCATGAATTACCACATAGGTGGCAGTACACTAAACACTGAAAGTGTGATAAGAGACTTAAGGACACAGGTGGACAGTGGTCTCACCTTCGATAACCACATCGCCACAACAGTCAGGAAATCCTTCTATGTGGCACACCTCATCACTAAGTGCTTTTCATCCAGAAAAAAGGTGGTCATTGTCCCACTGTACTTATCCCTCATTAGACCCATTATAGAACACAATGCCCCATTTGGTATGTACCTCTCAAGACATCTGCAACAACTAGAAAGAATGCAGAAATACCTCACTAAAAGAATCACAGGCCTAAAGCAGATGCCCTATGCTGACCGCCTTAAAAAACTGCAGCTATACTCTGTCACATATCGTCTACTCAGAGGTAATCTCTGCTTAACATACAAGGCCATGTCAAGCCCAGAGCTATTGGACATGCTACACTTAAAGAAATACCAATCCCTCAGAGACACATGCTCCAGGAATCTAAACCTTGTCATCACAATAAACAAAACATGCTGGAGGGATAGGTTCCTGACCCAGAGACTCCCCAGACTCTGCAGTAGACTGCCCATACATGTCAAGTAGAGCACCTCTTTGGCTCTCTTCAAAAGGAACCTTGACAATTGGATGGAAGAAAGGAAATTCACCCTACAACAATACATTTTTTTGTTTGTATAAAATTATGCAAATGCATAGTAGACACATTGGAGAGAGAGGTGTAATGAGGGACTAAGTATGGTCCTTTTGAGGATACATAAAGGGAAGGAAGACTAGGTGGGGTCATGGCAAGGGCAGGTCTTGGAATTGAGAAAATAAGCTTTTAGTTCATTTTTAAAGTGTGAGGTGTGGGAGATTGAACGTAAGTCAAGGGGAAGTTTGTCCCAAGCATGGGCAAGGGAGTGTTTGTAGAGTAGTTTGCCTACTGACCTTTTTGGGTGGTAGACATCAAGTAATTGTTGATTAGAAGTATGGAGGGTCCGGGATGGGATGTAGATGGAGACTAAGGAAGATAGAGATGGACAGAAGGAGGTTTTATAAAGAATAGAGTGTAGCATATGAAATTGATAAGATAGCAGAAATTGGGGAAGTTCAAGCCATTGAAGAGAGTTTAAAGAAATGCAGTGGTGTGAGTTGCATGGGGAGTTAGTAATGAATCTGGCTATTTTATGGTAAGTCTGTTGGAGTTTGTTTAGAGGAGTGCCTGGCCCAGGGTAAGTCTAGATTCAGGGGTTAGGAATTTTTTGTTCCGATATAGCAGATCTAGTTTCTGGTTTGTTTTTTATACACTGGAGTATGTCTAGGTTGAACTTTAGCTCGTAATCAATAATGACCCCTAGGAGTTTTGTGTGGGTGTCAGGTTGGATAGTTGTATTGTTATAAGATTTAATAAAAAAGGAGGTTTTGTGATGAGAAAGAGAACAGGGAAGGAAAAGTAGAAGTTTGGTCTTTATGGGATTTAGGATCAGTAGGTTGTGAGAGAGCCATTGTTCAGTGGATGGTAGGGCTTGTTGGGTCAGGGAGTGTAGTTCAGGAATGTTATTTGAGATGGATGTAAGTGTAGAGTCGTCGGTATACTGAATAAGGGAGGATTTTTTGCATGAGGTGGAAAGATCATTGGTGAAGATGTCAAACAAAAGGGGTCCCAAGATGGAGCCTTGGGGAACACCAGTGGAGATGGGAAGGAAAGGTGAAGAGGATGAGAGCCATTTGACAGATTGTTCCCTGCCAGATAGGTAACTATTAAACCAGGCAATTGTGGAAGGGGATAGGTGGAGATTTGCGAGTTTGGATAGTAGTAGAGGATGAGAGACAGTATTGAAGGCTTTGGAGAGATCTAGGAAGAGACAGGAAATTAGTTTATTGTTGTCTAGGGCCTCTGCAATGATATGAGTGAAGGAGAGGAGGGCAGTGGTGGTGCTGTGGTGAGGACGTGATTGAGAAGCTGCAAGTGAATACATTTTTCTAATATCTTGGAGAGGGGGGACAGAATGGCAATGGGTCGGTTGTTTGAGGTACAATGGGTCGGTACATTTGCTATATATATGTAATTTGTATATGTGGTGACCATGAACACCCATTCTGACCAGATCTGGG
Source organism: Protopterus annectens (assembly GCF_019279795.1). Lineage (NCBI taxonomy): Eukaryota > Metazoa > Chordata > Ceratodontiformes > Protopteridae > Protopterus > Protopterus annectens. The sequence continues at coordinate 1,174,768,165 of NC_056744.1, read as the reverse complement.
GGCTTCCTTTGAGGCTGCAGTCATATGTGAAGAAGGCCTTATGATTGTCTGTAGTAGATGTGGTGAATTTGGAATCACAGTTTGCATTGCAGGATTTGACTAGTGCTCTGATTTGCTTGTTCAGGCTACAGAGACATTGCTTACAATTGGGGACCTGCTCATTCTGGGTCTTTGACAGCTATTATTTTACTTTTTTTATACATTTTATGTATTTCAGATGTTCACCAGACAGGCTTACTCTTCCCTGCAGAGGATGAATTTGTCCTGTCAGGTATTCCAGATTGCGTGCAGCAGTATAAATGGTGGTATGGTGCTTAGGTGCAGTTTTGGAAACTGCTGTCAGTTCCTACACAGGGGGAGGGGGGTGGAGCTGTGAAGCTGTGAATACCATCCCTCTGGAGTGTGTAATAAGCATTAGACAAGTTTTTAGGTGTGATCCTAGCTAGAGGGAGGGTCATGGGAGATGGTAACTTCGAAAGTGACTGCTTCGTGGTCAGATCTTACCAGGGAAGATGATACTAAAGGGATGCTGCAATGGTTACACATGTTGGTTAGTACCAAGTCCAAGATATTATCATCCCTTGTGGGGGTATTGCATAGTTGTCCCAAGGCATTTACAGTGACAAAATCAAGGAATCATTGGGCAGTTGTGTTCTGGCATTTATTAGTAGTTCTTCCAGTGTATGTTTGGGAACTTAAAGTCACACAGGATCAGGGTAAAGGACTGAATCTTGATAGATTCTAACAGGTCCAAATAGATGGATTGGGTGAATTGAGTGAGATTTGGGGACTGGTAGGCAGCTATGATTTGAATCAGGGTCCTGTCAATGGTTACCTGCACCAGGAGTGTCACCTGTGCGTAGTACAGTTTGAGCAGCCTTTGGCTTTAATGATCACAGTTTGGGGTGTGACTGTATGATAGTATGAATAACCAGGTAAGGCTGGGATGCTGTCTGCTGCTTTGAATCAGGTTTGTGTGACTGGACAGATGTCAGCATTTTATAGAGTTAGGAATGCTTGCAATGAGTGCAATTTCTTGTTTGGAATACCAGCATTTAGCAGCATGACCTCTAAATTGTGTTTTGTTGATATTTTTATGTTGCTAGTTTTAACCTCAGGAATTTTCCTAAAAAAGGGCCACACATCTGCAGGCTATTAGGAGAGCTATTCAGGACAAGCTACTCTAGTGTAGTGTGATGTCCCCTAAGTAAGTACAATCTGTAAATAGTAATCAAAACCACATTAGGCAGCACTGCTGTATGTGCCATCTAGTATCTAAGCAGCACCAAGTTGTTGTTATGTCTTTCAGCTTTTCCTGGTTAGTGGTCGCTACAGCGGAACTCCGGTCCGCTAGTGATTGGCAGTAGATTTTTACGTGCCGAGTTGCCAGCGCTGACACACAACCTTCAACGAAGGTACGCCCATTCACGCATGTCTCCACACAGAAGACACTCTAGCTGAGAATTGAACAGGACAACGTCAAACTGTGAGGCAACAACACTACCACAGCACCACCACCGCACCAAGTATGAAAGTATAATGGAGTTGAGAAGTCTGTGAAGTGTAAAGGCATGAAGGTAATGGATGTAACATAAATTTACTGTACTTAGACCGTGCTTAAATTATTAAGAAACAAAATCATAAATTGTAACAGCATTTATGAAAAAGATATTTATTTTAATTAATTATTTATTTTAAGTTACATTTGTTAACATGGAAAATCCGACTGGACCAGGTCCATTTTCAGTGGATGCCCGGGGAAAAAAGCTCCACAATAAAACATACAGTAAGTAGTTAAGACAATGCGAAAATGCAAAAGGTGACCAAGACAATGAAATCAGTTACAAGAAGGTGTATTAAAGATTATCTATATATACTGTAACACGTGAGTGGAACTGAACATGACTATCAGTTACAAACAGTTAAAACATATTACATTTAATCTACATGTGGACAAAAATGAATTCAATGGACTAAATGAAACGCTACACTACCCTCCGCAAAGTATGTTGATGGCTGTGTAAAATCCAACATACCTTTCTGGACAGAGATGAAAGATAGAACGATCAAAGCATGGTGTGTGAGAAATTGGGATAAGTATACAGCCAGATAAAAATTATTGTTACTTCTTTGGTCAGTGTATTCTGTAAGCAAGAGTAATTGTGGTTATACATAGTGTGATGCAGGAGTAATCAAATATATCTTTTGTTAGATGTAATGATGAAAACAGGCCTTGTGATAGGCGAGGGGGTGGGTAATGTTGACAGAGTGCAGTCAGCTGCACAGGTAGTCAGCTTCAGAACAGATTGTTATGGATTTTTTTTTCAATGAATACAGCCCCTCACAGCTTAGTGATGCAGGAATCCATTTAGCTCCAGACAGTGTCATTGACAATGTGTATTACACTGGTATGAGTCCTACCTTGTGCATAAAGTAGCTCCCCTTCCCGACTGTCATTACCATAAATACAATAGCTGCTATTATTACAATGTATGTAGTAGGTGACACAGGGGAATCAAAGAGAAAAGTACATTATCACTGCTAAGCCTACCACTAGGGTGCCGGCATCAGTGCAGACAGTTATTTCCCTATGTATGGGGGAATCATATCCCCTTTCATCACTATACATAGCATTTACCTTCAGTTTAGACTGCATTCATAAATCGCCACAGTGTACAAGACCTATTTGATGTTCATAGGTGTCCATGTGAATATCAGGGCTTGTAATTTTGGCTTGAACTGTTGGGGTTGCAGATACAAATGTTTCTTAATCATGGCTAAATATTCATATAAAGATTGTAATACCTGTAGCCCGAAGTTCGGTACTGTATCTGGGCCTGGGGTTTTTCAATGATGATCTTTTCTAAACTTTGTTTCAAGCTCTCTCGCTGTTACTTTATCCCATTTCATATCCTGTAGATTTGAACTTATTCTCTCCTTTACTTTTTCAATCCATTCTGCATCTTTGTGATGTTCCACAGGATCTTCATAGATATTTCTCAAAAATGTATGTATTTCTGTTTGTGGCTGATGTTTCATTTGGTCTAATGAGGGAATAGTAGTGTGAGACAATGACCTCTTTCTTCCTGGATGCAAAAGCATTCATAATGAGATGCACCACATAGAAGGACTTTCTGACCACAGTGGCAATGTGCCGGTCAAAAGAGAGGTTGCTGTCAACCTGTGTTCCCCAATCTCTTATAATGCTTTCTGTGTTCAGTGGACTACCATCGATGTGGCAGTTCATAGGGACTGGGTTCTTCCCAAAGGGGGTGATGACACATTTCTTGGCACTGAGCCTAAGGCCATGGTTCTGACACCAGTTGTTGGTGTCAGTGAGGCCTTTCTGTAGGATGTCAACATCAGTTGGGGAGTTAATAATAGTTCCCAACTTGCAATCGTCTGCGAACTTTGTCACCCAGAGTCCCTTTGTGTAGGCCTGGACTTCTGAGAAGTACATGTCGAACAGCAGAGGACCCAGGGCTGATTCCCATGGGACATCACTCATGACTGGTCGGCTTAGGAGGTTGCTACTTTCCCACTGTGTCTTCTATCTGTGAGCCAATTTGCAAACAACCGAGTGATATAGGGGTTCACGCCTGGTTTTGTGAGTTTATCAATAATTGCAGAGTGAGGAATGATATCAAAGGCCTTGGCCAGAAGGAGGTAGGCTGGATGCACTGCCTCACCTTCATCCACAGCCCTGGTGATAGACTTAAAGATGTAAACCAGGTTCAGCAGGCATGATCTCCCTTTCATAAAGCCAAATTGCATGGGGTCTACAGTTTGGAGATGTCAAAAATATTTGTTAATCAGGTCCATGACAATGCATTCCAGAGGTTTACAAATCAGACTCGTCAGGCTAAGTGGGGGGCGATAACTACCAGGGTATATATTCGTTCCCCCTTTCTGGAGTGTGATGACTGTAGCAGTGCACCATTTGGTAGGGACAAAGCCTGAGGTGAGGCTGTGACTGAACAGGGCACACAGATGTGGTGTCAGTTCACTTTATATTTCATGTAGAACACAGCCAGGGATGTTATTGGGTCCCAGGGAAGCTATATTCTTGGTCTTGGGCAATGCAGCTTTAACCTGTGCTGCAGTAATGCTGGGTGCCTGGCATGCTTCCGGTATTGTGATATGTCCTTTAGGGGAGTAGAGAGGGGTAAAGTTGGCACTGAATCTGTCTGCCAGTGTGTTGGCAACATATGTTGGCTCAGTATACGATCTGCCATTGTGCATTATCTCAGACCAAATCTGGGTATTGATGTGGAGGTTCTTGAAATAAGTATAGAAGCTTTTGTGATTGTTTTTAGTGTCTGCTGCAATCCAGCTGTCATAGCTGGCTTTAGAGGATTTGATGAGGTATCTCAACCTTTTGTTGAGGCAAATAAGGGAGTTTTTGCACTCTTGGGACTACACCATTTTCTGCAACAGTTTCTTTCTTCTGTTGTAGAGTTTATTAATGGAAGGTCACCACCAGATTGGCTTACTTTTATTGAGTATTAATGTAACTCACGCAAAAATGTAGTCACGCAGTGCTGTTGTGCCAGCCCAGCCACCTGTGATATGAATATTGTCAAGTTTGTAAGTGTAATGAACTTTCAAAGTCTGTTAAGTGTGCAAGTGTGTACTTGATTATAGGTTTAGTGATTGTGCAAAGCATTCATGGCTTCCTTTGTTAAAAATAAAGAAAATGCAACAAAACAAAACAAGCAACTTAGAAAGAATAAAGAATAACTCCTTTTTGGAATATGAAATCAAAGTGAATGAATGAAAGGGTGCAGCTAACCCATACTATGTATATTGATGGCTGTGTAATATGTAACATACCTTTTGGAAAAAAGATGCATATTTAACATACCTTTTGGACAGAGATGCAATATGGAACAGTGAAACCATGGTGGGTGAGAAATGGTGATAAGTATGCAGCCAGATCAAAGAAACTGTTACTTGTTTTTCAATGAAATATGTCTGAGACAGAAATTCTGGGTTCCCTGTTATGAGAGACAGGGCTAATTACAGATACCTTTTGTTAAACAGAAAGATGAAACAGACCTTGACAGAAGTGTGGAACAGGGAATTAAAGATAAATACAGTCAGCTTCCCAGGTAGCTAGCTTCCCAGCACTTTTTTTTTTATTTAACCCGGTTTCAGTTGAAATCAACTCCCTGTGGTTTCTGAGTGAGGACTCCATTCAGCTGCAGACAGTATCAAAGACAATGTGGATTACACCAGTATGAGTCCTACTTTGTGCATAAACTGGGTTGCCTTTACCAAGTCTCATTAACATAAATTCAGTAGCTGCATTTATTCCAAAGTACTTAAGCAGATTAAAAAAGGGGTTTAAATAGACAGACATATGATAACTGTTATGCATACCACTGTGGTGCCTTCACCACAGGAGGTATGGGGTTTCTCTATTCATAAGAAAATCATATGCCCTTTGATCATTATACATAGGATTTGCATTCTTTTGGGCTGAGGTCCGTAGGCACCACAGTGTAGTAGACGTACTGTTTCTTATCAAATATCCATGTTTATAGCAGGACTGTTGATTTTTTTTAATATTATACATGTGAGTACAAGTGTTGGTAGACTGATCACAACTGGCTGTTGGAACAAAGTAACAAAATCAAAATATACAAATGGAATAAAACAAAGGACACAATAGAAAGTCAGTTAATTGTACATGTCACAGCCACAACCGATAGTTATGTATATCAGATTGGATATTAGCACGCAATGGATAGCAAAAATTAGGGGAGATAGGAACTGTTGACAATTCAGATGACTGTATTTCAGGTTTACAAAATACTTGCAATTGTGTGTGGTAATGAGAGTAAAGCCATGGAGTGGCGTGGTGGGGAGCTAGGAAGTATAACAATAGGAAAACATGAATGCTACAGGTTGAGATGGCTTTCTGGCATTTGGCACTGATGGAACGTGTAGATTGGTGTTGCTTTGTGAAGAATCTGAGGCAGTAGTGTTATCTCCTGAACAGTAAGCTATTGTGATGTACTTGTCTCCTGGTCAACATCACGGTCAAGTACTTCTGCTCTTGGGTAGTACACCGATAATGTCAGACCTGAATTTGGTCATTTTGCTGAAAGAACATGATATCTGTGGGAGATGACACGATTCCAATGTCAGAACCATCTGCAAACTAGCTTAGACAGAGGTCTTCAAGCATGTTGAAGAGATACGTAACTGCAGATAAAATGAGTTGCCTGCAGTAATGTATGTGTGTAATATAAATGGTTGCTATGATACCCTCTGGTAATGATGAAGCTCTAGTAATACGTAGGTTATTTCATCCAGCTGTTTTGCTATTGGTCTCCCCACAGAGGCATTCATTCTTATGTTGTACAGCTTAATAAAGAATAGAGAATCGTGGGTGGTGTGTAATGCATTCCTAGGTCATGTAAACCTGTGTGGATGACTGTGACCACTGTCAATAGCCTGTTGTACCTTTTCAATGAGTGTAATAAATCTGATTGTTAAGTTTATAATATTTATTGAATTTGACTTACCTTTGGTTTGGAACTGGTAACTGCTAGCATATCAATGTAATCCTGGTGAAAAAACATTAGGATGCAGTTGGGTACAGTGATTACTACTGCTATTACTCTGCCATACTGCAGCGTAGGCAACTGCAGGTAGGTCATTTGTAGTACTGACTGAATTTAACGCTCTACCTGTGGCAGCCACTGTCAAACATAGTTACCTGACTAATGCCTTTTCTGGCTTCTACAGTGCCTGCATATTTATTCTAGCTTATTATAGGTTCATAGGTTCATAGGTTCATACTAGGCTATCTGCCCTAGGGCATTTATAAGCCTAGCCAGAATGTGTTTGGCTTTCGCCATCCATTTTAAATTTATTTTCGATCTCCCCATCCACTCATCAAGATTCCTCTTGAGAAGAGAGAGGGACTCTGCCTAACCTGACTGGACTTTTTTTATTCAGAGTGAAGGGAGCTGGGTTATGAATCTGTCCCTCCAGCATGTCCTATTTATTTCAGTGCTGAGGTTCATGGGCTGAACAGGCGGTATGCCACTGAGTAGAGCTGGAGTTTCAGCATATGGCATCTGTTTGAGCCAAAATGTTTTCTAACCACTTTGGCCATGTGGTTGTCAAATGAGTTTTGCCAAAGGGATGAAGTTTGCAGTCATCTGGTCAGCCACAGTCCTTCGTAAGGCTGAGATTGAACAGTAGTTTATCTGGTCCCATTGATGCTGTTATCTGGGAATTAGTGTCCTGTGCAATTTTTCTGTTGGTATTATGGCGTTTCAACATGGATAACAAATTGAAAGTAATATGTGCAAAGCAAATAAAGAAATCCATGAAGATCAGGAGTATATGAAGTGATGTGATACAGAGAGTATGTGTCATCCACTGTACCTTAGATAGTGCAGCAAAAATGTGTTGTTGTACATTTTTCTAGATGGTCACAAGTAGCAATGTGTTGAGAGGTAGCATGTTGTCTGTGTAAAATGTTATTACTGTTACAGGACGTAAAACAGAGTATGCATAAATTCAGTAGGAAAACAAAAACAACATGTATAGCAGCAAATTATGCAGTACAGGTTACGCAGGGCACATGAAACTGCTAGATATTTGTACCATATTCATGGTACTATGACAATGGGTGTGTTCATGAGAGTATTTTTTGATAAAAATCATATGTGACAAGCAGGTATGAGCCAGCCATTGAGCAGCATTTCACTGTCTTCATGTTTGATGCCGCAATACCAACAGAAAATTATATCCCATTTGAATTGTTTCCCCTGTAATTTGTCCTTTTTCACGGCTTAACTGCACAGTGGCTTGCCACACTTTCACAGCCGCTGTAATGTAATAGATTAATACAGGGTGTACCTCATAAATGTTTAAGCACGCTTTCATACCTGAATGTGGGATATAGCCAAATGCTTTTCTGTAGTAGATTGTTCCCCTTTTTACACTTTTTCCTTCATGAATTTTTTTTAACAACAAATGGTCATTGGTTCCATATGACTTTCTTTTGTTATCCGTTTCTTCTACTGCCATGATTGAGATTTTTGCTGAATGACTATACACTGGGCAGGATTCACGAAGGCTTGCACGGAGTGTAAGAAACGTGTAACACTCCATGCAAGCCTCTCGATCTAGGAACAGCCCTAAACTCCGTGTAAGAGACCAGCTAAAACGTCTCTTACACGGACTGGGCGTGGATATGCTAAATACCTCACTTGCAGCTGAAAGGTATGCAAATGAGGCATATTAGCGATCCACAAAGCAGAAACCAGCCCGTGTAAGAGACATTTTAGCTGCAGAAATGTACTCATTTGACAACTGAGTACGTTTCTGCAAAAATCACAAAGGAGCCATGTCAGCTCCAAATAAAGGGTGCATATGTGTCAGGCAGCATGCCAATGGCCAAATATGTGGCCATTGGCAAGGTAACCCAATGCAAAAAGTATAAAAATATTCATTTTTTTTTTTGCAGCGCAGCCCCGCGCAAACGGGTTGCGCTGTATAAAACATAAAAATGAAGGTTATAAACCCACAAATGTGGGTTTTATGCAATACATGGAATGACAATGCAGGGACCAGCAGACCAAAAACAACATGGCCACCGTGTAGTGGTTGCTAAGGGGGGAAGCTGAGTCTAAGACATGTAACTAAGCATTAGTAGGCAATCTCATGTAAATGAGGGTTAGGATACTGAATCCCACAGTCACATAGCAAATGAGCACAGTCTGAGTAGTGTAAGAGATACATAAGGGGAGGAATAGAGTAGGAGATAGGTGACATCACAGGGGGGAATGGTAGAAAGAAATGCAGTTCATTGAAGGTCAGTGTAACATGACAGATGACAGACACAGATCAGGAAAGAGGAGTGCCACAAGATAAGCATGGAAAAGTCAAGAAATGGAAGGTGTACACTGTTACTTACACCAAAGTTTCTTGCTGGGCGCATACTTGCGTGTCTTGGCGCCATGAGGCGCGAGTAGGGCAGTGTGCGTGCGTGTAAGGCAGACAGCATGTGGGAGTGTGTTGGTAGATGTTTAACACTGTTTGCGCTGGTGTGCGTGCGTTTTAACCTGAATAGGCAGATCCTGAACCGTGTAAGCATGTGTGCGCGCGTGTAAGCCACTGTGAGCGTGTTTCTGCTGGTATGCACACTGCTCCCCCCTGAGGAAACAGAAAGGAAAAAGGAAGCAACAGAATTAGTAGGAAGCTAGCAGGGAATACTGCTGGAGCTAGCAGGTGAAAACAATTAGAAGCAGGCAATTACACAGGCAGAATAGTAGCCCAGCCCAGCACTTAAAACTCTGCAAACAGCAGTGCAGGATGTTTCTCTCAAGAGACACTGCAAGACAGGAGTAAGCTATTAGAAGTGAAAACTGAAAAAGCTGAACTCAGAGCAGAAATGTTAGGGGCTGCCATAGCTGTCATAATGAGACATAGGCGACTTGCTGAGGGTGGTGACAATGCAGATGGTGCCAGACAACCCACAGTGAGGAGGCGGAGAAGAGTGTACAGGCCCAGGGTCACCTACCACGGGTTACATGAGCTGGAGATAGTAGAGCACTATAGAGTGGACAGAGAGCTCCTGCAGCAAATAGTTGAGCTGTGCAGGCCACATCTCACACACAGAACCAACAGAGGGGAACCCATCCCAGTGGAAACCAAGGTATGTGTTGGCCTAAGAATACTAGCAACAGGTACCTTCCAAAGACCAACTGGTGATATGATGGGGATATCACAGGCATCAGCCTCCAGGGTACTACACCAGTTCCTGGATGCCATGTCAGCACATGTCGGTGATCATGTATATTTCCCCAATGCCCATGAGGTATTGGCCAGCAATATGCGTCTCTTCCAGCAAATAGCGGAATACCCTGAGGTAGTGGGTGCAATAGACTGCACGCACATACGCATCAAAGCACCAGCTGGTGAGCGGGGTAGGGCCTACATTAACCGCAAGGGCTTCCTCTCCATCAACTGCCAGGTCATGTGTGATGCCCAGGGCATAATAATGAATGTGTGTGCTGGCTGCCCTGGGAGCTACCATGATTCCCACATCTGGCATTTGACGCAGCTGTACCAGACATTTGCCAATGGGGACATCCCACACGGACACCTAGTGTGGGATGCAGGTTATGCACTGGAGCTGTGGCTGATGACACCCATCAGAAATGCACACACACCTGAACAGGAACGCCATAATGAGGCACATGCACAAACACGTAATGTAATAGAGCATGTGTTTGGGCTGCTCAAGTCACGGTTCCGGTGTCTGGACACATCTGGTGGAGCCTTGCAGTACACACCAACTACATGTACCCAAATTGTCATGGTATGTGCTATGCTACATAATATGATCATGCGAAAACAGCTGCAGCAGGATCAGCATAAGGCTGGGCCAAACAGCCCCCCACCATTGCCAAGGCCATCACAGGCAGAGCGTGACTCAGAGGAGGAACAACCTGAGCCTGACCCAGTAGGCAGAAGGAGGCGTGCCCATTATGCCCTGGCCCTGGCAAAGAGGCAATGCATAGCACATACACTGGCTCAGTAGGAACCCTGGGAATGATACCCTCTCTGACTCACTCAAATAATAACAGGGATGCCTAAAATGACATGACCTGCTCACAAACATGTACAGGGAGTGTAATATGCGCATCCAACAGAGGCAGCCCTGCAGCACCACCTGAGGCATGAATGCCATGTGTTAAGTAATGTAACACCATGTACTATATGCACACCCGCGTACCCTGATTATCATCCACCCTCACCAAGCATGAAGCCACAAAATGATGATGGGATGATCAATTGCAATAACTGGCTGAAGTAATGCAGTTAGTCAATGGGGAGCCAATGTGTTCCAGCTTGGAAAGACATGCGGAGCATGACATGATGCACCACCTGCTAGGGGTGGCGTGCACCTATCAGTCCTGGCCCCATGGATACTGGCAAAGGCTGTCAGTACCCACAGCATGCCCTGAATAGGTAAGTCTCAAAACACAAACCCACCTTCATAGGTGCCACAAGGGATAAGAACCTAGATGTAAAGCTAACCAATGCCAGAAGTCTAAACAGCAAGATGTGTGCAGTGTAAACGCACACAGTATGGAGAATGTAGATATCAGTCCTGTAATAGAAAACTGGGTCAAGGCTCACATCAGCACCCTAACACTACCAGGTCACACCTCATACTGTGCTGTACAGCCGCAAAACATGGAACAAGCTACAAAAGGAGGGTGACTAGCAATAAATGTCAAGGATAACCACACCCCCATGTTGGTACCACAACAAGAAGCAGCATGGATTAGCCATGGTCAAATACCAATGGCTAAAACCGCCTCCCAGTATATAGCCTGCTGCAGACTACTGTCCTAATACCAGGAACTGCACCTGGCCTATGTTGGAATACATGAATATATCAAGCCCCCAAACCACATTATATTGCTTGACTGAAAATACCCAGACATACACTGGGAGCATTATACTAGCACCAACACAGTAGTAGAAAAGTTCCCAGAATCCATAAACCAAAATGCCCAGGAACAATGTACCACTCCCACAAGAGGGGTAAGCATACTGGATGTGATAATCAGCAACATGTCTACTGGATGGCAAGATGAGAAGTGTATCCCTCACTGGTAAGACCAGACCATAGAGTAATCACACTGGATATACACATCCTGACCACAGTCCATGGCCAGAAAACCACAGTGAAAAACATGTGTAAAGCATAGGTTGCACCCCTCCAAACCGATGTGGAATCCACGAAAGGCCCTGTGCAAGTGCAGAATATGGGACACACCGCAGAACATGTTATACAGGCATTCCATGAACACAGCCAGGAATGCTTGGAGTATGCAATCACAAATAACAACAAGACACAATGCCATACATGCAGGCATCTGGCATGCTGGACTCCAGCCATTACCAAACCATGCAAGAGAATGAGGAAGCTACTACATGATAGAGCAAACATAAAAAGGGAAGTAATCGCTGATCACTAGTATGGCAATAAAATATGTCCACACATACAATCCAGTAAGGCCAGCCACAACAAGTAGAATCTGTGAATCCAGAGGCAATGTGACACCTGCCCCAAGTACACAGACAACCCACCACACCCCCCAATAAATACAAATATATGTGAGAGATGCAACCATGTATCCAAACCGGAGGCTGAGCTCCCCCAACTCAGTACTGTCAAAACTAGTCAGGAGGAGAAGGTAAACCATAAACCCAGTCCCACATAGACCTATCACAACTGTAAACCAAACACATAAACACAGAAAAACATTCCCGGAGGCCCTAATTACAAACACACCACACCAACAGAAGCCTCCAAAGCAGATCCCAAGCAACCACAACCTCCAAACATAGCACATGCAACACATAGTACACAAAGCTGGTGTGCCAAACAGTCACAGGCCAGAAGGAGAAACAACATGCCTGATACAGTTGTAATAGGTGTCTGTATAGGCAGACACACTGCTGTCCCACTCACCAGACTGAACAAGGGAAAGGGTACAGTAAGCTGCCTGTAGGCTGCCACAGTAGTGCCACATAACACAAGTATGCAGGTCACCCCAAAGCAAGCAGAAATATGATGCACTCATTGTCCATGCTGGTGTGAATGACCTGAGATGTACCTCCCTGGACTACATGAAAAGAGACATGGATGAGCTCTCTGAGTATGTACCCCAGGCCGGTATGACACTGGCCATTTGCAGCATCCAACCCTCACCAAGAATGATGCCACAGTACAAACACAGAATGATCAGCTTTAACAGGTGGCACAGTTACAGCTGTCAGTCCAAGAGGGTCTAATGTCTGTCTGCTTGACATGTCATGCATGACAAGCCATGCTGCTGTTCCAGGGATGGCTTGCACCTGTTACCCCTGGGCGTCTGGATACTGGATAAGGCCTTTACCACCACCATAGAGCCATATGTAGGCAAGGCCAAAAAGACTACCCACCACCCTAGAAAACATAAGTGGTAAGAACCATAAGGGTAATGCTGACCAATGCCAGATGTGTAAACTGCAATATGCATGCCCCTGAGGCCCTTCCCAGTATGGAGAACATCAATGTCTGTCCAGTGACAGAAGCCTGCTGCAAGCCTACTGATAGCACACCAGCACTACCAGGTTATACCACATATCATGCATTATGGCCCCAACACCTGGACCAAAACATCAAAGGAGGGGGAGTATCCATATGCAGCACAGACACCCATACGGCCAGGTAACTGACAATGCACAAAGCAGCGGAGACCACCCATGTGCACCTAAGTGTAGTCAAAACTGCTGGACAGTCTGTAGCATGTGACAGACCACACTCTCACACACAAGAACTCCACCCACACATCCTGAAGACACTGGACAGTATGAATGTCCCACCAAATACCAGACAAGGTACTCACAAATTACCACATAGGTGGTAAACCATTATGTATGCAAGGAGTAATCAGGGACCTAGGGACAGAAGTCGACAGTAATCTGTCATGTGACACACACAATGCCAATGTGGCTAGGAAGATTGTCGATATTGGACACCGTATCATGAAAGGATTCACATCTACATCAACAGAGGTCACTGTGCCCCTGTACTGTTCCCTTATCAGACCCATAATCTAGTACAATGACTCATATGGGATGTACCGTACGTGACACCTGCAGCGGTCCGGAAGACCTCAAAGGTACCCCACCAAGAGGATAAAGGGTGTCAAATATATGTCATATGCCGCCTGGCTGTAGACACCCCAGCTGAATGCAGTCACAGACTGCCTACACAGAGGCATTGTATGTCTGTTGTACAAGGCCATGTCCAACACAGGAGTAATGGACATGCTCCACCACAGGAAATCAAAGTCATTGGAGCTGTGAGAGTGACAGATGTCAGCCTCAACACATAATGAAATAGGATGTGTTGGAGGGACAGATACATAACCCAGAGGCTCCCCACACCCAGAAACAGGATCCCAATCCATGTTAGGCAGAGCCCCTCACTGACACCCCTCAACAGGAATATTGCCAAGTGGATGGATGATCGTACATGTACACTGGGGGGTCTTCACTGTGTCACGACCAGACAGAGACACAGTAAAGAAAATCATAAATGGCCATAATAGTCACATAGCAAGGTGCGGCGAAAGTCACACACACTCTGGCTTGGCTTACTAATGCCCTAGGGTGGATAGCCTAGTATGAACCCATGAACCTATGAAGATACAAATTGTACAGGACACTAAGGATAATCACAAGGCTTACTTAACTGATGGTAGGAACCATGTTGGGAATCCACAGATATGCTCCGAATCACACAGATATTACAAACAACATACCAAACACACACACATATTGCCAACATACAACCTGACAGGTGCAGTGCAAACCCCTCCCCCCAGAATGCAAAATATCTATCCCAGCAGACTGCTGGTCCCCTGACATTGCAGATGCTGAGGTGACAGCCATCACCTGCAAAGCAAAACACGCAGCAGCAAAGGTATGTGATGGTGTCCTGGGCTGAGGCCAACATGGACTCCAAGAATAATGGAATGCCAAATCACACTACTGCCCAATGTCAGCCTTACCACAGGATATGTACCCAAAGAGCAGTGTACAACAACAGTGGTCATTCACAACAAAGGTGTTGCCTGAATGGATACTGCAAACTACCACCCCAGGATCCTGACAAGCTTGGTCTGCACAGCTATGGAAAGGATCAGTATGTACCGCAGACATAAAGCTATCGTGGACCTACTGATACTGGACCCTACACAGTGTGGCTGTCGTAACTGCAGATCCTGCCCCTAAACATGTTTGACCCATTTGAAACAGTCATTAAGGTCATTGATGAGGGCAATGTGGTCCACACAGCGTAGCTGGACCGTGCATATGCTTCCAGACAATACCCTACGAGTTCAGTATGGATATGTTCACCAGCTTAAATATATACCCCTATGTCGGTAGAGGGGTTGCAAACCAGACCAAGGACAGAACTGACATGGTCAGACATGCTGCATCCATGTCAGACTACAAAGCAGATATGAGTGGCATCCCACAAGGCTTGGTCCTGGGACCCCCCCCCGTTCCGTATGTATGTCCCATAGGTATAGGCCAACATGGAAGGACTGTGACTGAACATGTATGCAGAGGAGTACAAACAGCCCACCATATCTGACCCCCAGCTGACACAAGCAACCCACAAAAGGGCCACCTAGAAACAGACAACTGGAGCCATAGCCATGTCAGCAAGCTAATTGCAGAACTGTATATAGACAACCACCGTGGATATACAGTAAGTGCCCACAAATTACCACACAGGTGTTAACCCATTACGTACCTAACATGTAATGAGAGACCTGGGGACACAAGGTGATAGATATCCTGCACTGGACAAACATGTGGCTATAGTGTTCGCAGAAACATACCATATACCCACCCAATCATTAAGGTTGTCAGGTGTAGATAAGGGGAGGTCACTGTGGCTCTACAGTCATCCTTCATCAGCGTCACAATTTACTACAATAGCCCCTGTGGGATATACCTCAGCAGACACCTCCATCAACTGTAAAGTCCACAACAGTACCCCACCAGGAGTAGCAAAGAGGATGAACAGATGCCATGTGTTACCTGAGTAAACAAACTGCAGCTCCACACACTGCCATACTGCCCAGCCAGAGGCAAGCTGTGCCTGATGTATGAAGCCATGTCCAAGCTGGAATCAATGAACATGCTGCACCTTGTACAATCTGAATGGCAGTGAGCTATGCACATGAGAGACCTGAACCCCAGCACTGACATACATAGGACAAGCTGTACAGAATGATCCATAACACAGAAGGCACCCCCACTCTTGAGTAAACTTCCGGTACAGGTTAGCCAGAGAGTCACCTATCGACACCCCTCAAGAGGAATCCCGATGAGTGGATGGGAGATGGTAGGTTAACCCTGGGTATCACTGTTATGTCAGAGGTAGATGGAGGCACAGTATACTAACCATGACATATGTCATGGCAAACTCCAGTTACAATGTGTGTCGAAGGACAAACACACCCTGTGACTAGCATCAGAAATGGCCTAGGGAACATCGCTAGTGTTTGCCAATGTCCACCTATGTTGTGGAATACACTACCAATGTTGGATGAGCCTGGTGTAGGTAGTCCATATCTGAACATAATGCAACATGGTCATATGTGCACAACTGGCCCCTACACAGTCTTTTGTGCTCACTATGAAGATGTCAAGCAGTGATAGGACTAAAGCCCAGGATACTGTCCACCACAGTGAAAGTACTGAACCAGTACACTATATGGTACTACAGTGTTAGGTCATTATGAAAGTATGTTGACAACTGCCTGCAAAGTATCCCATACAATCCCTGCAGGCACAGTATAATCCCTGTTGTGGCAGACACGAAGCAGTTGGCCAGTTAGTACACAACGTGACACCCAACACACAACCATAAACGTGAGATATTGTTGAAGTTCACACACACCCAAATATGTGGTGGACTTCAGAGTGCAACATATGGAAAGCTCACACTGGGCATGCTCACACACGTAGGCCCTACCTCCGTTTAGCAGTTGGCCACACATATCTGGTATTTGTATGTGTCATTCCAGGAACCAACCACAACACAGCAATCTGCCCAGTGCACACAGTAAATGACTACAGAGACATAAGTGATATAGTGGATCGCCCTCATATTCAAACATCTTCCACAGATACACAAGTTGTTCATAGGAACAGGGAATGCTATGGCAATCAAGACCTGCAAACAGTAGAACAGCACAACAAATATTGTGCATCTGACAATTGAACATATGGGTGTAGAGGTCAATACTAGGCTTGTTGCCCTAGGGAATGACAGCTTAGCCAGAGTGTGCTTGGCATCTGCATCCCCAGTACTGTAGGCTACTGTGCCACTGTAAAGTAGGTCACATAAGGCAACATGTGAGGCTAGTGAGCTGTGCCTCTGTCAAGCAGGGGCACAGTGGAGATCCCAGGGTTTGAATGTGCTAAGCCACAGCCATGTTGTTGGTGTGTGCTGGAAGAGGGTTGCTGAGGACCTCTAACAGTAAGTGGCCGTCAATAACAGACTGAGGGGAGCCCTATCTGCATTGTCTGGACAATTTCACTGTCAACACTGTGTTGTGATGATTATGTGGGAATGAAGTGTCGTGCCGGAACTGTTCACAGATGTCCTCCCTCTGTGGGCTACAGCTCTGCAATGTATTAGCTCACTCTGTCTTTTGGACGGCTCATATATGGCTGGTGTACACCTGACAGGTGTCTTGTTGTGGAGCAGTCATGGGTATATGCGGGATAGCATGATCAATGCAAACCTTACACATGCTCATAGAATGCAATTGTCAAGGATTATGCACAGTGGCCAGTATAGTCCCCCAGCATGGGTCCTTTGAAGTCGTCCACCCCAGTCTTCACAAGTGTAGAGTCTGCTTGTGCTAAATACAGTTTGTGTGCAGTGACAACCTTGCTTGGGGGTGGGGATGGGATATGGATGTCCAGGGAAAGGTGGGTATGGTCAGATATCAACAATGGTGGTCTACCTCTGGTGTGGAACAGTGAGTACCCATGTTGCAGATGGACAGGTGCAATATGTATTCCCCCATGTGGCTGTGGTGTGTGGTTCTGCCATAGCACATGGACCCACAAATTGTAGTGGCTGTAGGGTAAAGTGGTAGAGGCCTGAGTAGTTCTCACACACAATATGCCTGTACCTGATGTTAACAACTGGAATGGTGTATGTGAACACCTGCATATCCCGGCACTGTTCCCAGGGGAAACTAAGTGTGTGTCCTGGATGTGGGAGTGGTGTTCTGGACTGGTTGTGTTGTGTGTTACAGGTCCTGTGGTCACGAAGCATGGTATAGAACATAACCTGCCAGTGCAATGTGCATATCTGACCCTGACGTAGGTGGCTGCAAATGCATATATATGCTATCCCCCACCTGACAGGTAGTACTAGATGTACATACCTCTGTAGAAATAAAGATGTTAGCACCCTATAAATACTGCAGGTGCAGACCAGATGCCCAGTAATTCGGTTAGCGCGCTCTGCTAATGCGTCTCCCTCAAGTGTCATAATATAGGTAGGTAGGAGTTCGAACCATGCAATTGCTCAGTGTGTGTGTGTGTGTGTGTGGGTGAGCGGGGTTGATGTTTGTGCAAGTCTGTGTGAGGGAGATGTCCCTTTTAGCAACTGTGAAAGCACTCTACAGGATGCACATTCCCCTATCTAAGCACGGATGATGTCAGCACCCTATAAGTACAGCAGGAGAAGGGAACCCTCCCAGTAATTCAAATAGCGCACTCCGCTAATGCGTCTGTCACGAGTGTGATAACATAGTTAGGTAGGGGTTTGAATCCTGCAACTGCCCAGTGTGTGTGTAGGGGGGGTTAGTGTGTGTGCAAGTCTGTGTGTGGGAGATGTCCCTTTTGGCAACTGTGAAAGCACTCTACAGGATGCCCATTCCCCTATCTAAGCACGGATGATGTCAGCACCCTATAAGTACAGCGGAGAAAGGAAACTTCCCACTAATTCGAATAGTGCACTCTGCTAATGTGTCTCTCTCAAGTGTCATAACATAGTTAGGTAGGAGTTTGAAACCTGCAAGTGTGTGTGTTCGGATGTGGGGAGTTTGTGTGTGTGCAATTCTGTATGAAATACATGTGCTTTTTTACAATTAGGAGATCACACTACATGATGCACATTACCCTTTCCAAACACTGATGATGTCAGCACCCTATACATACAGCTGGAGAAGAGACACCTCCCAGTAATCTGAGTAGCACACTCTGCTAAAGCGTCTCTTTCAAGTGTCATAACATAGTTAGGTAGGGGTTTGAAACCTGCAAGTGTGTGTGTTTGGATGTGGGGAGTTTGTGTGTGTGCAATTCTGTATGAAAGACATGTGCTTTTTTGCAATCAGGAGATCACACTACATGATGCACATTACCCTTTCCAAACACTGATGATGTCAGCACCCTATACATACAGCTGGAGAAGCAACACCTCCCAATAATCCGAATAGCGCACTCTGCTAAAGCGTCTCTCTCAAGTATCATAACATAGTTAGGTAGGGGTTTGAAGCTTGCAAATGGCAAGTGTGTGTTTGGATGTGGGGAGTTTCTGTGTGTGCAATTCTATATGAAAAACATGTTAGTTTTGGCAATCAGGAGATCACACTACATGATGCACATTACCCTTTCCAAACACTGATGATGATGTCAGCACCCTATAAGTACAGCCAGAGAAGAATAACCTCCTAGTAATCCGAATAGTGTGCTTCGCTAATGCGTCTTTCTCACGTGTCGTGACATAGTTTGGTAGGGGTATGAATCCGGCAAATGGCAAGCGTGTGTGTGGGGGTAGTAGGGTGTGTGTAAATGCAAGTGTGAGAAACAGATCCTTTTGGCAAATACTACAATACATCAGATGCTGCATATTCCCCCAGTAAACACAGGGGATGTCACCACACTATCAGCACAGCCAAACAGGGCTAGTTGGCCAGTAATGCCAATAGTGCACTCTGCTACTGGGTCTATTACCATTCTCAGAGTACAGATAGGTATGTTTTGGAAACCCACAACTGCCACGTGTGGTTGTGTCACACATTATGACCTTGTGTGGGTCTTTGTGCATAACAATGCATGCCATTGCCTAAACCAGCAATGGCAATGCACGCATGATGTGTGACACATACACATAAATACCTGTGACCTGCAGTAGTTACCATGTCTGACACGTGCCTCGAGTGGATAAATGGTATTTGCAATGCATAAAAATATGACTGTGTCTTACTGTGCAGGGGCTGCACGTGGTATGTGTCTATTCAGTGTGGGTGTACATGGTAAAATACCTACAGCAGGGGATACACATCTGGTCTGGGCCATATAGTCTACATGTAGTCAATGTACAGGTGCTGCATGTTCCCACCTGTTGTGGGAGTGGTAACATGTTATTCCACTGCAATTCAGTGACCACATGCTGGGAACCCTTCAACTAGTGTGTTGTAGCTACAGTAATGCTCACGCACAATGTTTGGCTGGATGCAGTCCAGCCATATAAAGACAGTTCTTGAGACTGTCATATTGCCAGTGTTGTTATTGAGGATAGGTGGGTTTCCTGTGTATGGGAGGGTTGCGTATGCCAGGCTATGAACCAGAAGGCAGTCCGACACACTGTTAGCTGCACATGAATAGGCCCTGATGCTTTGTGCTGTGCCAACAACCTGGAGGTGTGTGTATCTGTGGTGCCTTGGGATACCACCCTCCTGTCCATGTGTGTTACATGTGTAGGGGACGACAGGCATGGTATGAGGTATAACCTGTCAGTGATGGGTTGCACCTGTGAGCCGTGAATCAGGACTCTGGTACTCGCAGTTCACCGTGCTGAGGACAGTGTCCAGTGCATGCATCTTGCGGTGTACACTGCTGGTGTTGTGTAGCATCACTGTTAGTGTCCTATCCTGTGTGATACCCGGGGAGGTGGCTATGTAATCCGTGTCCTGCAGCATAAGGCAGTATGTGTGTATCAAGGGGCTTCGCCAATATACATTGGCCCATGGGTGTCACGTGCAAGCTGCCCCTCGCAGATCATTGTGGCTTCCCTAGCATGTAAGCACACGTTGACAGCCAGTGGATACCCTATGAATGACATTGGAGATTAAGCAGACCAGATGTGTATCCCCTGCTGTAGGTATTTTACCATATACACCCACACTGTATAGAACACCCTTCCTACATATGGTGGTAGCATACCTGGTGAGGGTATGATGGCAACCAAGATCAGGCTCATACTGTCCCGTGCCACATGCTGAGAGATCCCTTCTATGTTCCCTATCATGTAGTCCAGGGAGGTATGTCTCAGGTCATCCATAGTGGCATGGTCAATGACTGAGTCATATGTGTCCATGCCTCTGACTGACCAGTATGCATGTGTTTTGTGGTGGACCATAGTGCCCCACAGGCATATCACTGTGACCTTCAACATGTACAGCCTGTTGAGCGGGACCCCACTGCAGTGGCCAAGAGAGGTACCTGACTCATCTGTAGAGGGTGTGTTGTGTAGCCCTACAGGCTGTGAGTGTGTGGCACACGGGATGAGTGTGCCATGTGTGGCATGTGCTCTGTTCCGACGTAACGTATGCATGTGTGCCAGCTGCAGAGGTGTGTGATGCTCAGGCAGGATGCTATTCTGAGTCTCCAAGTATGCCCCAGTGTGTTCAGATTGCTGTCAGTGCGGGTCTATGTCTGACTGGTATTGTAGTCACTGTAGTATGTCATGCCACCTGACAGGGTATGGCATTACTGGGTTCAGAGTGTTCAGTCCCCAGATTGGCTATGTGGTGGCATCCCACACATGTGTTGTACGTTCCTGGCCAGGGGTGATGGTTGACTGCATACATGTGGCAGCTGTGACATTGCCACATGACTCACATAAACCACAACTGGACCATAGAGGTGATTCACAGGTTACCTTTGCACATGCTACCCTAGTAGTGTGATTGCCATGGTGATTACCAACACATAGGGCCAATGGGGAGCAACATACTGAAGGTGTGTATGTGTGGGTGTACTGCTACTGATTTCATAGCACTGGCATATATGACTGCACACGTGGGTAAATGCCAGGTAAGACATGTGCAATGTGTCACAGGCAACATACATGCGAACAGGATAACAGTGATGTTCTGTCATGTGTAAACTTGACATACGTATCGTACGCTATGCAGATGTCACTAGGAGTCCACAGAAGCACTGTAACTCTGCATTGCAGGTGGAAGCAGTGTTCCAGGGAACCCCAAGCGAACATGCATGCAAACAAAGCTATAGTAAGCAGGGCTGGAAGTAGTCCATTGTACAACAAAGAAGGGGTAACACTAACAGTAGGTAACAGTGCAAATATGTAGGCACTATCAACATGTACCCAGGAATGCACAGCGCAGATGCCCATGGTAGAACTGATATTATGTCATAGTTAATTGTGATTTGGATTACATTGGTACTGCACACATATCAACATGCGCAAACATCCACATTGCATAGTCGTTGTGGGCAACTTGCCACCATTACTGTACATGTCCATCATTGTGTATCACTACTTGCATTAGCTTCCCCCTATGCTACCCATGTATGTGGCTATCTGTTGACATCCTTACCACCGGTATGCAATAATGTGCAGCTGTTACACTTTGGTACGTACTATGGGTGCAGATAACAATTCAGGACAGTCATATGGTTACTGCATCAGGCATGCTGGGATATACACACAGTCATATCAGCACACTGTACTGTTACCAACATGATACTACTAATACACTTCTATGTAGTCACCCTGTGCATCAGCAATGTGTTTACCTGTTCCTGCACTGATGTTGGAGATTGCAGGAGGTGGCACAGTTTCATCATATGCACAGGGTGTGAATTAGGTATGCCTGAGTCTGCCACTGATACCACCAATTGACATGTGTGTGTGTGTGTTGGTGAGGGACAGCAGTACAGGGTGGGGCACTGTTGGTGCAGTGTGTGCATGTATGTGGTAGCCCTAGGTGTTAACATTTCGCATGTGTGTATGCACGCACACAATTCCACCTCATGGCTGCCATATACAGGGGTTTGTGGACATCCACAGACTGCACCTGGCAGGTCATACAGATCAGTGTCTGTGGGCACGGACATGGTACCTGTGCCTGGCAGGGGTGCTACGGACCGTATCCAGTACTAAGCCAGACTGGGTACTGTCATCAGAAGCGGGAGTGTGTTGACTGGACACAGGTCCCTGTTTGGACTGTCCAGAGCCATGTGCACGTGGTCTCCTGGGGCGTTCCGATGACAGCACAGACCCAGCATTGCTGGGGCTGCTGCTGGCACTATGGGGGTGTGCGCGGGCCTGTTGTCATCTGCGCCGACTGCCAGCTGCTGCTATTGCTGGCATACGGCCACGTCGACGCCACAACCGCCCACCATTGTCCTGGCTCATGGACATGTGGTTGTGGAACTGCTGTAATATGTCCCCCACAACATCTGTCTATGACATCGGTGAAATTACGGATAGCATCCGCGATGTCACACATACTGTCAGTCATGGCTGTGCGACATGCTCTCAGCTCCCTCAGACCCTGTCTGGTGTACCTTTCCATACGCGACTGTACCTGCATGACAGCCTGAAACATAGCTAAGGTTGACAGACCTCTTTGGGCACGTCTGCCAGAGGCAGTATGCCCACGGATGCTCCCACGAGAACCCATGGGCAACTGTCTGTGTGGTACCATCGCAGGACCCTGCCCATGGCTGCTGAGTGGGGAAGCATGTGCCACAGATACCACATTACCCTGGTCAATGCCCACTGTATCCTGTCCATCACCTAGGGACAATGGTGACATAGGATGTACTGGCAGGATGACTGTGCGCAATGATGGGGTTGACAGCTGTGTACTGTCAATTGGCTGACCAATGGCAGACCCTGACACACCTTCCTGTGCCATTACACAGATATCATCATTACCAGTACCTGTGGCACCAGATTCAGGTTCCCTGCTGCAGGACACCAGAGCAGCACCAGAACCTGTGGGAGGAAGACAGGAAACACAGTTTACAGTGTCCACACAATGTTACCAGTGATGCACTTATGCACACATGCACACATGTACACATGGACACATGCACACATGCACACATGCACACATGCACACATGGACACAGGCACACATGCACACATGCACACATGCACACGTGGACACGTGCACACGTGGACACATGGACACATGCACACATGCACACATGGACACATGCACACATGCACACATGCACACATGGACACAGGCACACATGCACACATGCACACATGCACACGTGGACATAGGCACACATGCACACATGCACACATGCACACGTGGACACAGGCACACATGCACACCCCGCAGTATACACACAGAGCACTACTGAGTCACACTAGTATTACTAGCACTATCAGGACTATTATAGGTATTGTTAAAACACACTCACCAGCATGGATGGCCTGCCTTGCTGTAACACCGGAGGGACCTGCAGAAATGAGGAGATTAATGTCAGTGGGTACAACTGTGCCATTGATACTGCATATGATACAGTGCAGTAGTACACCAGTTGCCTTTCACATGTCAGCTGCTGATATTGCCAATATCACACCTGCACAATTACATACTATGTTGACAGCTACATACCATGGACACACCTTACACATGCATAAACTAACAGTGTACAGAACAGTCAAGTGTACATATGGCATATTACCTGCACGCTCCATGTCGTGTTGCTGTGTGGATCCAGCCTCCATCATGATGCAGGTGTATTGCTGTTGCTGTTCCGGGGCTGGAGTCACAACACTTAGGAGTAGCCCCTCCAGTCTGGTGAGGGGGGGATGTGTGGCCACCCCACCTCCTGTGGCAACCTGTTGCCTGTGGATATCCGACGCACGTTGATGGACATTTCTGATTAAATCACTGCAGTGATGTCGTACCTGCTCATATGTCCTATTATGCGTGCCAATGTCATTTACCCTATGGACAAGGTCTTGCCACAGTGCAGCCCTCTCCTGCTGATTCTGGCTGGTGCGGGAATCTCCTCATCTTCTGCTGCAGAGTAGGCGGGATTACACTGACGCGCCATCTCCCTGGAAGAGAACACAAACAGGATATCAGCAGACTATGTCAGCAATATATGGCACACATACTATACATGATACTCAACTGTAGTGATATACTACTACTCCCATATGTAGCATGTGTGTGTCTCTTGGTGGATACACAAGTACATGGCCAGATATCAGTGCTCAGCCAACACCTGTGCAACAATACCTGCCACATTCCATACAACATAGTAGCATGCCCCATCGGTCAGCACACTGTGACAGGTCCAATGCACAACCTCACTCTGGGGGTTCATACCAAGGTACTGTATGTGGAACGCCATCCACTAGTGTTATCTGGACACAAGTTACTCGACCTGGATATACATATCCCACCACCACCACCAGCACTGTAGACTACTTTGATATGTATGTGATTAGACAGTTATTCACTTGTTAGGACTGAGATGGTATCCATACAGCCCACTGGGCCAGTGGAAGCCACAACCCACACTGCTGACCCCTTTGTGAATGCTTCCCACGGACATCCCAAAGATTGCATGGAACATGCACACACATTTCTAACCCAGATCCTATGCACAAAGGTTAGGCATCCTGTCCGGTGGACCTCAGCCAAAGGCAGATTGTATAACAATAGAAGGAGGCTACTGCAGGACAGAGCAGATTCACATTAAGGGAAGGCATCTGTGGTCAGCACTGGTAATAAGCTACGGTCACTCATAACAACATCCACGGCCTACTCTGGGAGGGAAATGGCCACGAACACTATAGATAACCACAAGGCCTTCTTCAGTTATGTTACACATATGGACCAAATGCCTCAGATATGCTCTGAGTTAATACACACCTACTTAACATTCACCGAACACACAGATATTGGCAACATTCTTGCAGACAGGTTTGGTGTATGTATCCCCACTCCTTCTCCCCCACAAGTAGAAATACTTATCACAGCTGAATGTAACCTCCCTATCATCTCACATGTCCAGGTGAGGGCCGCCCTCAGCAAAGCAGAACACACAGCATCACTGTGACCTGATGGTATCCCTGGATGTGTGCTATGTGAACTCCAAGAGGACATACAACCGCATATAAGACTGATATTTAACCTTGGCCGTACTACAGGATATGTACCTGAACACTGGCATACAGCAACAGTGGTCCCACTCCACTAAGGAGGCACCTCTAATGACACTGGGAACTACCGCACCATAAGCTTAACTGGCCTGGTCTGCTAAGCTATGGAATTATTCAGTATGGGACACATATACAGCAATATTGGGTACCTGCAGACAATTGTTCCCGGCCAGTTTGCCTTTGTGATGGGCTGATCCTGCCTTTTGAACCTGGTTGACCTTTCAAAACAGTCACTACAGCCATTGATGAGGGCAACGCAATCCATACAGCCTACCTGGACACAGTACTCCACTCAGGCATCATAGACAAGCTCATTAGCTTACATGTTACTACATATGTCACATGATGGGTTGCACACTGGTTGACATACAGAATCCATAATATCGATATTGTAGGAGCCATGTCAGACTCAATGCCAGTCACATGTGGTATCCCACAGGCCTCTGTCCTAGGACCCCTCTTGTTTGGCATTTATTTCTCAGATGTAAAAGCGAACATGTGCGGGTTGTGGATGACAAACTTCCCAGATGACTGCTAACTAAGCGCCATAGTCGTTACACCAGCTGACACACACATCCTACAGACGGGCCTCACTGCAACAGAAAACTGCTGCCAGGATCATGGCCTAACACTGACTGACATGTAATGTATAGTCATCCCCTTTTGGTGGGACTACATGCACACAGCATATCACATGGACATACCTATAGATACAGACCTATGACACATTTGGAGGGTTCCAAATAGACCAGCAAGGCAGCACAGAGTTCAATATATTTATTAGATACTGATAAGTAAAACAAACTAGTTTCGGCCAACAGCCTTCTTCAGTGTAAAACAGTATAATCAAGTTCATTTACATCATCCTTTAAATACATATCAAGAGCCAATCAAAAGGTTGAGCTCATGAATACTAATAAGTTTGAAAGTTATTTGTAAAACATGTTTTGAGGCACTTAGAGTAAATCATATAGATATACAATGAAAAATGGTATATATACTCAGGTGAGATCCATCCATAATAGGATGACTAACCACCAAGTTAATTGCATGAAGCTAAACAAATTATTAATGTATTCTAACATGTTCATATGACAATATATTCATACTTAAAATTTGTTTTTATAATCCCATACTGGAAGAGCTTCTATCACAGGATATTCAACAGTTCATGGTAAGAGAAACCAAATATGAAAATATTACATACTGACATTCAAAGGACTCAAACATACACAGTCATAAGGGAACATATGTCGGACCAATAAGGTTATGTATACATAACATTGTATATATATATATAGAGATTGGTAGTGGGTAACACAAATGATGAGCATAGAGCATAAAGTAGATGAACAATGGTGAGAATGAAGCCTGAACATAAGGCTTTCACACTTGTCCAGTATAAACATTACACCTATTGTATATCTATCCAAGACAAGATAAGGGGCCACCCAATAAATACAGAAATTGGCTAATAAATAATCCAATAAATTGTTAATATGTTCTAACTTCTCCATCTGGCAATGTATTCATACTGGGATCTAATTGATCCTCACATATTGAATAGAACACCCACGTGCTTATAACAGTTTTGAATTTGCAACCCCATGGCTAATATATAACCATTATAGATATTGAGAAAATTTTTTAATATGCTATATCTTAAGAAGCATATATTTAACAGCTATGGTGTGTCTGCCTGCATATATATATCAATATAGGTCAGTTGTTAAGCATAGTTTGTAATGGACATGAGGTACAATGAAAAAATGGATCAACAATACTGAAATCAACAGCCTAAACATAAAGGCTTGCACATTTCTTACAAAAAGTAATAAGGGCTATTATATCTCTAGTACATATATGTAAATGACACCACTTACAAACCAAAAAGAAATAGAAAAATAAGTGACAATGCATCTAAGTTCAACTTACATTATGTTAACGAATATAAATACTCAGTCAACTGACTGGCAAATTGAGTTCCTCCCATTCGTGCTCCCACAAGAGAGAACATTCGTTCTTAACTACACTTGGCCATCGCCCATATCAAACATAGTATTATAACATAGTCCATATGACTTGATATCTTAACGCCCTGTTCAATATCGGACCAGCATGTTTTGACATTCATAATCTTAAGGAAATATAAATCGGAAACCAATAGAGATTCCCCAATTAGTGTCCTGTTATTGAAAGTACTAATACTAACTCAATCTATTCCCTACAAATGATCATTTAGTCCCGGGTGAAATAAAGCCCCCAGTGTAATGATCCAATGTTTCTCCTTTCGATCCAGTAGCCCATGCCAACCTTGTTTATTTGTTCTGTCCCCAGAAATGCGGTCAATGACCATAAAAGTGAATCTCGCTTGAGAGTGTTTTAATGTGTGTTGATATAGGGCACTGGTCTCCTTGTGGTTTTTCATATCACTGCGATGTTCGTTCATTCTAAATCTTAACGCTCTAGAAGTTTGTCCAACATAGAATCCCCCACAGTAACAAGAAGCCAGATACACCACCCAGTCGCTACTGCAGTTTCCAAAGATCTTAATATCAAAAACTTTACTAGTATTGCGACTTGTGAACGCCTTGGATTTAGGCATATATTGACAGGAACCACAATGGCCACAAGGGAATGACCCAATGAGTTCATCACCATGAAGTGTCAGTTGTTTGTGAGTAGTCCCCCCACTTGCCATATGTTTAAAGTGTGAAAAATAGGAGCCTAAGGTCTTACCACGTTTATATGAGAAAAGACAACGGGGTCCCAAAAAACTTCGCAGCTTATCATTGGCCAATAAAATGTTCCAATGTTTATTAATGATGTTTCTAATCATATTAATGTTTCTGCTATAAGTGGTGATAAACCTGACACTTGTATTAGAAGAGGATTGATTTTTATTTTTATTCTGATATTGTAATAAGTCGTCCCTCACAAGACGATTAGCTCTACTTTGAGCCGACAGAATATCAAATCCATCATATCCCCTGTTAATAAACCTCTGACTGAGATCCCTACTGGCCAATTGATATTCCTCCATGTTGGAGCTGAGACGTTTAATACGTATAAACTGGGATATTGGAATACTCCTGATTGTGTGGCGGGGATGTAAACTTGATGCATGTAACAAGGTGTTGTATTGGTACTGCGGAAACCCTCAGACAGAGTATTGTCTGGGTTCCTGTATACTGTGACATCCAAAAAATTGATAGACTTTTTATCAAATGTCACAGAAAATTCAAGTCCCCAGACATTATCATTGAGATATTCAACAAATTCCATAGTATCCTACATCGGCCCGCCACACCAACCAGCAGTCGTCCAGATAACGTCTCCAAATATCCATTTCCACCTGAAAGATGTTGTGTGATGTATCATAGATCATAGATTCCTCAACATAAGCCATGAACAGGTCAGCATATATAGGGGCTAAACTTGCCCCCATAGCTGTTCCTTGAAGCTGCCAATAACACTGGCCCTGGAAGTACAGAACATTCTTATTTAACACATGCTCAGACATACATATCAACAGAGTGTTAAATCCCGGTGAATATAGGTTTACCCTTTCCAACCAATATTGTAAGGATTGGAGACCCGCCCAGTGGGGTATGCTTGTATATAATGATTTTACATCCAAGGTACATAAGTACCACTCAGGTTCCAATTGGGTTTCCTTAATTAACTGTAAAAATTGTGTAGTGTCCTGCAATCTAGATCTAATATGTCCCAACAGAGGTTTAAGATATTTGGTGAGGAAAGCTGATAGGGGTTCAGTCAGAGAGCCTATTCCCGATACTATGGGTCTACCCGGTGGTTTCAAGGACTTGTGGATTTTCGGTAAAAGATATAATATCTGTTTGGATGGTTCCGACACTTTAAGTGAGTCCAAGCATTTCTTATTTATGATGCCTTCCTCAAAGGCCAATTGCAAAAAGGCGTCAATCTCATCCTTAAATACTGGTGTAGGATCTATGGACATGTACATATAGCACTTGGCGTCTGACAATTGAGTTAACCCTTCATGAATGTAATCCGCAGTGTTCCAAACCACAACTGCACCTCCCTTATCAGCAGGGACAATGACTATATCTTTATTGTCACACAAGGTATTCAAAGCTATCCTGTCATCATCCGATAGATTGCTAGCCAGCATGATATGTCCCATGTTTTCAAAGTGAATATCCCTCAAGATGGAGTCCATGAAAATGGATACATGTTTACTCATAGGGGGTTGGAAAGAGGACCTACCAAAACGGAAGTCCTCAGACGGTTCTGACCTATTATCCTCAAAAAAGAGCCTAAGATTTAACATCCTACAAAAGTCATGTAAATCCTGTACTATGTGGTATTCTTGACTAAAGAAAGAAGGAATAAAGTTCAAACCTTTATTCAACAGTGCAACCTGCTCATCCGTTAATATAGTCTTAGATAAATTCAACACATTCTGAGTGGTTCCAGATGGATCTCCTATTTCAGGAAGTTGTCCAAAAGGCCTTGAAGGGAGACCGGAGTGACCACTCTTTCTGTGCTTTCTGCCCCCCCGGTGTCCCTTGCCCCTTCTAAAGGGGAACTTTTGTTAGTTCTCTTCCTATTAGGTGAGGCCCTCTCACCTGGACCCTCAAAATCCGTAAGGGAGGATTCATCACCAGATGTACTATATGAGCTATCCCCCTTGTTTTTAAGAATTGATCGTGGTCTCTTTTTGGTGCGACTGGGCCCTGTTTTAGCCTGATTATTATCCGCAAATCTAACCGATCTGCTAAAATCAAAAGGTTTGCCCCGTTGATAATCAGAAAAATCACGATGAAACTTCTTAATTTTGCGTTCCTTTAATGTTTTTTCATGCTCCATCAGTTCTGAGGACAGTTTTTTGATGTTGTCCTGATATTTCGTAGAAGATTCAAACTTTTGAGCTTCTGAACAAATATTTTTAATTTCAAGTATATTAGAATCTACTGTCCTCTCATAATATTGTAACAGTATGTTCACAAATGTCATGGATCCTGTCTGAAGTGCCTCTTGCCAATCATGATTGAGTTTATCGTCTGGCTTCCCAACTAGAGGTTGAGTTCGTATTCGTAGACCTCTGGGAGCCATATTTTGGGCCGAATATGCTTTAAATAACTTGAGATGCCAAATGTTTGATCTAAGGGTCTTAAATGCTTTTGTGATTGAGTGGAAGAACATATCACAATCAACCACAGATGTCTGACCCAAACTGACTGGATCATTGCTTGGCAATTGATCAATGCCAAATACTGCTATATCTTGCCGATCAGCACATAATCCAGAAAGGATAGTGTTTAGATCCATGTTGTGAGCAATGTTGAGATATATTACTAGTAGAAACTGATGGAGCACCAAAATCGCCAAAGAGTGTGATTTTGAAGTCAAGAATATAATATAATGATTAAGAAACCCAGTAACACCAAAATAGAGTGGGCAATCAAACACCAATCCCTAATAGGGAATCAGAGGGGTGGCAGAAAGCACAAATGGAAATCAGGAAGAAATATCAATACCATATAATCCCTAAAATAAGTAAAGATTCAAGCATAGAATGAAACAATGAAAAAATGTGGCAATATTGGTATGACACTATTGGCTTATATATAGGATAAAGCAAACCAACTTGAGTTGATTAATTTTGGTATTCAATAGTAAAGTCAGAATCCAATGGGTCATCAAAATCAGCCCCAATAAGCCAACCTGTCAACTACAAGTCATCACCAAAATCCAGCATATCAATCAAATAATATGACACCTTACTATAGATGTTATTGAACTGAGGAGACATCCAACCATTATATTTGCTATGGTCCCATACTCTCAAAACCCTAAAGGTTTTATACCGATGTATATATCAGATGATCAGCAATTGTAATAGACAAAATACAGCAAACAAATGTAAAACTTTTAGAGAAATCTATGAGAACATCAACTGGTGTAATTTTACCAAATAACATGCTGCTAATATTGCAACTGTGTCCTTTCCACGGTCACTGGGTACTCCATTACAGTTAATAATATCTATACCAAATATGTAGCCAGCAGATACACACAACAAGACTAAGTGTGTCAAGGTTCAATCTTTAATAGTGGTCAGGGGACCGAGCAGTGGTTCTTTTCAAAAACAAAGACAAGAACTGGCAATTGGTACTTACTAACAATTATGACTACTGTGTGAATTATTACATTAGTGTAGCTAGTATTTCCATTTGTATCTTAGATTCCCAACACAAGTGTTGTAGGGTCAAACAGTTAAGTATTAGACTATTATAAAATGTCACAACCATTCTGATATTGCTAATGATCAAATGTTCAGGGGCAGCAATGACGTCTTTCTTCAATTAAGTAGTCATAGTAAGATATATATAAGTTCCATTCACAAGCTATTTACTGATAGCAACGTAAGATGAGGTAGGCTTATATATTCACTACAATAGCACAAACTATTATATATATATCCAGTACCTTTAGGCTATTGTACCTAATCACATAGCATATGCCACATAACCATAATACCATTAGATATCTTCCTTGTAATCCAAAAGGATGTAATATCATGTGCAATCCCAAGCTAAAATAGTTGGTATATAGTACTTCCCTTAACCAAAAACAACAATTATATTATTAAAGGTCATTAAGGTTCAAATCTTTCATAAAGCAACTGGTTATATCAGATTCATTAACATAGGGATCATGGTACTAATAGTGCCCCCACATACAAGAAGAATAGAGTAGTTATTTTCCCTGCTCAATGTCTCATTCCCAAATCCCAATCCTGCAGGCCACCAGTTATTATTATCCTCCAATCAAAAATACCTACATATAGTTGTGCCAAAATGTTAAACTGTTATAGAGTCTTAATAGGCCCAGCATATATCTGAGGCTAGTTTAATAATTCACAACCTAGTGCACCCAAATATAACAAATATATTGTGAGCACTTCCCATAAACACAGGCCTATAGGACCGGACACTGTCGCAAATGAAATAATCGACCAATACACGTGAATACACCTCAATATACTCATGTATCGAAAATGCACCCAGCTTATGTACCACAACTTATTTTCCACGCTGTTTCTATATGCCCTGCATATTATAGCGTCCAATTTAAACTACAACTTCTTTTCCCCAAAGCAAACAAGTCCGTATGTCAATATAGACAAAATACATAAGCACGGTGAAGAATCAGTTGAAATTCAACTAATGGTTTGATACGTCCCTAAATACAACCCATGATCTTATAACCAGCTACCAAACAAGAGTATAGCTTACAGGCCCTATGTTTTTCGGTACTTGTTGCTCAACCAAATATTAGTGATGGATAAGCAAAAATTGCACTAGATAAAAGTGATGTACACAAAAGCATCCTTATTACATTAGTCCCAGATGATTATACATATAGAAATTACAATATGGAAAACGCCCCACAAGATTTCCAAAAGGACGTCGCTGTCTGTATACCCAATCACCGTGTCGTAATAACCCCCAAAATGTTACACACACATGGTATTGCTTGTATTGTTATTATGCACTAAATACACAACCACATGTTAATAGTGGATAACAGGCATCATTACCAAACCATGTATTAAACACCAAATTAGTCCACACACATTTGTCCCTGCTGGTTATACAAATAACCAAGTCCCAAGTCCGAAAGTCTTCCGAATGGTCGTCGCTATCTTTGCACCAAAAGTTCCGATCCACAAGCGCTAAGGCGTAATTGTCCCCAACATGGTACACACAAAAAGGTTTCAATTTCGTGAAAATAGCAACCCAACAGTTCGGTATTTTCAAATGTCCAAAATCAGTAGATCCTCAGTTAGTTGGCCTGGCCCACAACGTAGAAAACATATGTGAACATATCCAAAAAAGAGAAAATCCAAAGTTAAATGATCAATGTGGCCGTATGATGAGTAAACACCCTCCTACCACTCAACGCTCCTGGGTTTCAAATGAGAGAGAGTCCAACAGACTCAACAACTGACCTATATTGATATATATGTAGGCAGACACACCATAGCTGTTAAATATATGCTCCTTAAGATATAGCATGTAAAAAAATTTTTTCAATATCTATAATGGTTATATATTAGCCATGGGGTTGCAAATTCAAAACTGTTATAAGCACGTGGGTGTTCTATTCAATATGGGAAGATCAATTAGATTCCAGTATGAATACATTGCCAGATGGAGAAGTTAGAACATATTAATAATTTATCGTATTATTTATTATTTAATTTTTGTATTTATTGGGTGGCCCCTTATCTTGTCTTGGACAGATATACAATAGGTGTAATGTTTATACTGGACAAGTGTGAAAGCCTTATGTTCAGGCTGTCATTCTCACCACTGTTGATCTACTTTATGCTCTATGCTCATCATTTGTGTTGCCCACTACCAATCTCTATATATATATACAATGTTATGTATACATAACCTTATTGGTCCGACATATGCTCCCTTATGACTGTGTATGTTAGAGTCCTTTGAACATCAGTATTTAATATTTTCATATATGGTTTCTCTAACCATGAATTGCTGAATAGCCTGTGATAGAAGCTCTTCCAGTATGGGATTATAAAAACAAATTTTAAGTATGAATATATTGTCATATGAACATGTTAGAATACATTAATAATTTGTTTAGCTTCATGCAATTAACTTGGTGGTTAGTCATCCTATTATGGATGGATCTCACCTGAGTATATATACCATTTTTCATTGTATATCTATATGATTTACTCTAAGTGCCTCAAAACATGTTTTACAAATAACTTTCAAACTTATTAGTATTCATGAGCTCAACCTTTTGATTGGCTCTTGATATGTATTTAAAGGATGATGTAAATGAACTTGATTATACTGTTTTACACTGAAGAAGGCTGTTGGCCGAAACTAGTTTGTTTTACTTATCAGTATCTAATAAATATATTGAACTCTGTGCTGCCTTGCTGGTCTATTTGGAGCTCTCTACTTGGTTTGGACCGTGCATCCTCTCGGGCATAGGACTTGGTACATTACATTTGGAGGGTTCACAGTATGCAGACTGTTAACTTGCTACTTTACATTACCTGTGTTTGTCGCAGCTGGTTGCATTACCACTACTACTGCTTCCTGCTGCTGCTGGCACAGCTTGCTACTGTCACTGCTGACAGCTTAGACTCAGTGTGTGTACCGTGTGTTGTTGTTTTTTTTTTTCTCTCACTCTCTGTCTCTGTCTCTGTCTCTCTCTCTCTCTGTCTGCCTTCAGACAGTGCAATGAACGTATTGCATGTGTGGAGTGTGAGTACAGGATGCTTTTGTAGGTATCTGCATAAGTCCATGTGATGGTCTCTGCACCAATTGTAAGCCAGCATTTGCTAATTGCATGCAGCCAGTTGTGTACTGATTGCAGTTCTCACTGTGATTTCAGGACAGTGCTATAAAAGGGTATGTGAGATAGGCATTGCCCTTTCAGATTGTAAGGGCGGGGACCATGCTGGTATGCTGTGGACACTGTTCTGTGAGTGTACAGGTTAGTATCTCTCTCATGATTCAGGCTGTGTTGCAGATTCACATTTCTCCATTCCTCTCTCCTGTTTCCTGTAGTAAGTGTGTATGCACAATGACACCTACAACTATATATATATATATATATATATATATATATATATATATGTAAATATACATACATTTATATATGTACATTAACTGACATTATTACCCACTAGCTACCAACTAGCATGGCTGTTTCTGTTCACACACTACTATTATGGAAATCCACTGGTTTTGACAGTAATTCTAAATGACATGCTTTGTGTACTACACATCCTATAGTCCCTTTACATTCATTCCTACTATTACATGATATATTTATTTTAGAACAATGTTGCTGTATAAGAGTCATGGCTTAGTGGTAGGTCATGCAGACTACTGTTTCCAAGGTTCAGGACTGACAGTGGGATTGTATTTTGCTTTTGAACTGACTACAGGACCTGTCAATCAGAGTGATTAAGGCACTTTTAAGCAGTTGTAACCCGGTTAGCGCTGGTTTGCGCGGAGCTCACGCATGCGCACTGGCGTTCAGCTCCGCGCACACACGCGCACACCAGCTTACAACCGCTTAACGGTGCTTACTCTGGCGCACACCCGCACTATTTTCTTTGAAAGAAATGAAAATGGGGAGACAGGAAAGTGGTGAAAAAGGGTCACAAAGAGGGTAAGACAGTAGGGAAACAAGCTTGGGATTTGCAGGAGGGATGTAGGTAAGGCCCATAGCTGCCCATTTCTTCATCAGCAACAGCTGTGCATATGTATCTAATTTGCTGTGACATTTGAAACCTTCCACCCCTGAGAGAGGTGTCAGGACAACAATAATACTTGTTGTACAGCCAATTGTAATTGATAGTTTCCATGTCCAGCAGACATGTGTGCAGAATGGGCAGCTATGTATGGGGCGTAATTTTTTTGTGGGTACAGAGTGCCCTTTTTTTTTTTTTTTTTCAGGTGAGAGTGGTATGTCAGGTGAAGGAAGTCAGTATAGCTGGGGAGGTAGGTTGGGTAGGTCAACAGACAAGACAAACAAGACGCATACAGGGGCGGTGTATGACACGTGTGGGGGGGTTACACAATTGACGGGGACGGATGTTTGGATATCCAGAGCCCATGAGCCCACAGATGGCAACAGTGGAACTGATATCCCCACCCATGGGCAGTTGCCACTGTACCTTCACTGCCCAGGATGGGGCTGTGCTGGGGGCTGTGTAGGCTGGGCAACAGGCCCGTTAGTTGTGCCACCTGTGCCTCAAGCTGGCGTAGGGGCCCAAAAACAGATTCCTGGATCTCCCTACGC
The DNA here is from genome assembly GCF_019279795.1 of Protopterus annectens. Taxonomy (NCBI): domain Eukaryota; kingdom Metazoa; phylum Chordata; order Ceratodontiformes; family Protopteridae; genus Protopterus; species Protopterus annectens. Next base: position 1,174,731,510 of record NC_056744.1, on the reverse strand, counting down.
ACCACAGTCTGGACCCTACGGAGGGTGAGTGGTGGTTCTCCTCCGGCCACACTTGCAGAGGGGGGACGAGCCCCATCCCCTGCAGCGCTTCCACCCGCAGGTGGCACAGGCCACCTGAGGAGGGCCCAGACTGGGCACTAGTGCCAGGTACACTCACCAGCTGAGGTGTGAGAGGTGGGTCTGCTGGAACCCGCCTTCTCAAACGTCCTGTGTTTTGCATTATGTCATGACAGTTTGGGTTAGTAACATATAATACCATTCGCAATTAGTTGTAACAGCATGCATTAATATTCCCATTAACCAAACACCCAGATATTCACACCATTGAACAGCGAGCATAACACATGCATAATTTGAACAGCAATACACAGTCCAACAACATGCAGGGTTGATTGATGGCAACAGGCCATCAGGTTTGGATGTATGAACAGGGCAGATGCATCAACGGACATGCAAATATTTATGACCCAACAGGACAAATGTCCAGGGGTGTTAATTGTGATTGCACATACCATTTTCACGTGGAATGGGTTATATGTGGTTATAGGGTGGGGTGAAGAAAATAATATTAACACCTTCGAATACCAATACATATGCTGTACATTTCTAATAGCTGCACATATATACACACTACTGTTCTAACTACAGTTTCCTATATGATAACTACTTCAATTTGGTGATAGGACTGTTACTGCTACATCAATATACATTTTATTGTTCTTCATACACATTCATATCTGGTTTTGTTCAGCTACATCATCCTGCTACATTTGCTTTATATAGCTATAGACAACTGTGGATGTTTGGTATGTCAGACAATCATACTATCTGCATATTGCAGACTGAGAGCAACATATCCAGATTTTGGGATACACATTCCAGCTGCACTTTGAACAGATTTCGCTGTTTGGTTTTGCTTCTCACATGCATTTCATTCTGTACTGACTGCAGTATACTTTATTCAGGGGTTATTACTACTTTATTGGTGGATTCATAACACTTTCTCACACTCTCTCACTTGTTTTCATTTTACTATTCAGGATGGTACTTACTTCTAGGCTTTATTGACATGTTTTACCTGTAGTTATTACAATCCTTTCCAGCAGTGTCACTTCTGTCATGTTTCAGTATTTCAACAGGGGTATATTTCACACATGTGATTTGCTCATCTTCTGCAGCTGTACTTTTCAGCCTGCTGCAGGTTATGTACTATTATATTACAGGTGGGGCATCTTTAGTTCAGACTTTATTTCAGACATTTTCATTTTTCTGTTTGGATTACAGACTGCAACACACTTTTGTAATCAAGCAATACTTGCAAACACTCTTACACTGTTACTTGCACATTCTATTACTTAGTGACTACACTGCACTCTTTTGCTAACTGTCATACTTTTATATTTCTTTACAGTTACTGGTAGAGGATTACTGACCTGCCTGGTGGCGCATTTCCAGTCTATCGCCATAGGCTCTGTGGTTCGCAGAACGGACACCTGCAGCTGTAATATAAATGAAGTAATATTGGAATACACATCTCCATAATATCAGCTAGTTTAATTTCTTACATACATAATTAAATGTAACTTACTCAGTAGTGAGGCGTTGGGCATTTGCCGGGCCTCCTGGATCCAAAGGTTCAATTGGTCCTGCTTGCATCTCTTCAGGTCCGCATGGTGGTGACGGACCTGCTCACCAGTCCTTGGAATCCCTGTGGCACTGGTGAGATCATGAGCCAACCGGTCCCACGCCTCAGCCCTATATGCTCCCCACAGGACCTGGCCCTGCATGAGTTGGGCCTCATGCTTGTGGACTAGGAGCCAGACCATGTATCTGGACTCCTCAATGCCCCACCTCTGTGCTCGAAAGCAACTACCCTCCCCTACTCCTGACATTCTGGCTGCAAGTCAGTTCTACAATCGTTTATGCTGTGTATTCCCACCTATGGGGCTTATATATGCCGTTTTTCCCGCACATATCTGTGATTGGCCATTTTGGAATTGTATCAACTTCACAAAACCTGCTTTGTCATGCTCCACTTTGTATTCATTCCTATATATTTGCTATTACTGCATTTATAGGTACTGCTGTCATGGCTTAGTGGTTCAGTTCCTTGACTATGGTGCATAGTATCCTGGGTTCGAACCTGGCCACTGCTTTTTATTTTTTATGACTGTCTAGACAGGCTGAGGGTGGGTCTGTGTAAAGGCAGTTTTGATACGGCTTGCTCAACGTTGCCCGTCGGTTAGCTTGTTTGCGGTGCGCAGCTCACAAGAACGGGTTACGCTGGTTTACGCGTCATTTGGCTGTCAGCACATATTACGCTCAGCTCAGCTAGGGGCACAGTTTCAGCGTGTTAAACCACTGCTCACCTATGGGCACTCATTTTGCACCTGTTGAACCACTGCTCACCTACGGGCACTCATTTTGCACCTGTTAAACCACTGCTCACCTACGGGCAGATGCACTCACCTTGTTAAACTGTAGCTCAGCTATAGGCACATCTGGCATCTTTTATTATTTTGTTATCTCACATTTCTTCAAAATAAATGGACTATTTCATTACATTTTACATGAACTATGATTTTATATGTGTACATGTTTGTCAGGGACTTGTTTCATGCTTATTTTACTAAAAATAAAAATTGGCGTTGTGAGGCTCGAACCATGAATGCCTGCTCTTCAGCCGACGTCTCTACCGCTACGCTATTGCTTCTTGGCTTACTTTGCATATTTAGTTCTTATATCCTTTTCCACTGACTGCTAACTGTGGCTAAGCTACAGGCACGCCAGCATAAAGCGCACTCATGGGCAAACATCTTTACGATTTAAAAAAATATATAACATGTTCATTTATATATTTTATGTTCATAGTCTGTGGGGGTATGTGTTGTGTTGTGTTTATTCACATTTCCATGGCCTCTGTCATGGGTGTTTACTTTGGGCAATTTTACTCTTCTGGGGGCGTGTCCGCTTGCAGGGCTTGGCCTATGGACACGCCCCCTACTGTCTTCCACGGACCGTGTTAGCCTTCGGTGTGATTCAGCATGCCCTCATGCATATGCATGACATGCTGACGTCACACCATTTAACTGCAGCCTCCGTGTAAGCCATGTATCTCTTACACGGAGGCTTCGTGAATCCTGCCCACTGTGTCGGCATCAATTTCCAGTGTATAGTTTATACTTCACCCGAAGGCAAGTTATTGCAATATGCTGTTTATGATAGCTTGTATATTCTCACTGAAGTAGAAGCATTGCTTTTACTTTTGCTTGCCAGGTTGTTGTCTGTTGGGGTTGCGGATATAAGTAGTTCTTAATCATGGCTAAATATTCATATAAATATTTTAATACTTGTAGCCCAAAGTTAGGTACTGCATCTGGGCCTGGGGTTTTTCAATTATTATCTTTTTTTAAACTTTGTTTCAAGCTCTCTCGCTGTTACTTTATCCCATTTCATATCCTGTAGATTTGAACTTATTCTCTCCCTTACTTTTCCAATCTATTCTGCATTTTTGTGATGTTCCACAGGATCTTCATAGATATTTCTCTAAAATGTATGTATTTCTGTTTGTGGCTGCTGTTTCAGCTCTATTGCCATGTTTTGTCAATTCTGTATAAAACTTGTGTGTGTCATCAATAAATTGCTTATGTTATACTTTTTCTTTATATTTGCTTGCACATCTTCAACGTTCTTCTGCCTGTGTTTATATTTATAGTCAATATTGTGTAACAGTGCATGGGTAGATCCTGATCTGATCGGATACTGCACATAGGTTTTATCACATGTATCTTTCTGATTTCTATTGCTGTATTTCCTTTTCTGTATTGTGGCTCTGATGACACTACTTATATGAAATGCATTATACTTTTCTATATTCAGTACTGCCATGATGGCATTTGATTTCTTCTGCATTTCATGTCTTCCCTTCCTTTCCCTTATTGCCCAGTGTTTTTGTATGTAAGACTTTATTTGTCATTAGTTTAGCTGCAAATTAATGTTGCCTGTTTACTTTGGTTATATTACACAAATTTCTGTTGACATAATTAATTATTGTGCTCATTTGCTTAATCAGATTTCTAACATTTTGCATATTATTGACTTTTCTAACATTTTTTCAGTGATCTTAATATGTCTACCCATCTCTATTAAATAAAGCATCTGTAACCTTTGCTGACCATTTGTTGCAGGGATTGTACAGGACATTCCTGAACATCTTCCTGTGACATATTCTCTTCAGCTACATCCTGCATCATCCGTTGCTCTTTCATATAGCAGTTCACGTGTCAATCAATGCACAGCAATGACTGTGTCAGGTTTGGCAATGTTTCTTGCACCTTCCTTTCTTGTGCAACTCCAGCTGAATTTTTGTACATATTTATTACTGAAGGCTTTTGAGAATCTTCATGTGGCAAGTTATCAGATGCTTCCTGTTGTGTCTCTTTCTTCTTATTTTAGTAGGCTCATTGTTCCATCATGCTGTGGCATTACCATTGTAGGATTTTCTACATTAAATCCTTCACTTCTCAGGTAATACACTACTTCAGTCTGTATTTCTTTAACTTCCTCATTATTAATCCTCTTTTCTGCTTTCAACCTTTGTTTATTTTTGTGGTTGTGAGATGTAAGTTTGGATTCCTTTGACTGTACTCCTTACAGAACCCATCACTGTCAGAACGTGCTTCTCTTAGGGTGGCTAGAACTCCCTTGGCTAATTAGCATAATCAGCTCTTAGTAGCCTATAAAATTAGTCATCACACAGAAAACACACCTTCCCTCAAAAACATTATCCATCCCTACAAAAATACCAGATCACTTTGATCCACGTCTAAACTGCTGATTCAATCTTTGAAAGCTAACAACCTATCCGGAGACTCTTTGTTTGCTAATGTAGTTTCCATAATCTGGAATTCGCTCCCACCTGACCTTACTATGAATCAATAACCAAAAGTAATCACCAAAGCACAACAACACCAGTAAATGCAAGAAAATGTGATGTAAGATGAAACAATGAAGCCACAGAAGGAGATTCAAACCAACAAGTTTATTCTGCTATAACATTAACGTTGACACAATTCGTTGTCACAATACGTTTTCATTTAAAATTACTTTGTCAGATGTGGGCGTGCAATACCTGCTTTCAGGCCAAAGCTCCAGTTTCAAACACAAAAGCCGCGCGAGAGCCAAAGTCCTATAAGTCCTGTCCTTCCCATGAGAGCAGGCTCCTGTCTGCAGACGCTGCAGTGCGATCCCCTTCAAGCTATGCATTTTCTTGCATTTACGTGCTATGAATCACGCACTTAGCCAATTCAAAAAAAATCTGACCCAGTATTTTAAAACTCAATGGCTATGCCCTTGCTCTATGACCACCTAATAATTCACCCTCACCTGCTTTATCTATAACTACATTATATAAGTACCTATCTTCTGACTTTAATTTTTGTGGATGCAATAAAAACTATACCATGGTATCTGATACACTGTATTTAGATTGCTTATAAATACTTTTACAAGAAGTATCCGCTGTGGCGACCCCTAACCGGGAAAAGCCAGAAGAAGAAGATTGAAGATATGTAACATATTTGTACATACTCCCAAAATGTAGAAACTGTACTCCTGTATATTTCTGTAACACTTGTTTTTTTCTTTATATATTCTCAGTGTTGGAGCTTTTCTTCCCGGACCTCCGCTGAAAATGGACATGTATCCAGTCAGACTATCCTGGTCAACAAATGTAAATAAATAAATACATTTCTCTGCAACTATCTTTCATGCTGCTTTTTTGTATTTATTTGTTTTCCTTGATCCTTTGTATAAATATTACAGCATAATAATGTCACTATACTTTCCCATGAACGTATCTCTTCATTTCTGTTTTTCCTACTTTTGGGGACTAATTGTTCCATGATGCTGTGACATATACCGTGGTAGACCTTTTACACTAAATCCTTCACTGTGGAAGTATTGCATAACTTCAACTTCTATTTGTTTAACTTTTCATGTACTAATCTTCTGTTTTTCATTCCCTCTTGGTGATCTTATTGTTTGTGTTGTGAAAGTTTACATACCTGGATACTTTGCCTGTATTTCTCTTCAAATATCTTTGGAGAAGCTTTATGGTTTTGATTCCTCTGGCTTTCTCCTTTGCACAGATAACTGGAAATTCTGACCATTCTTGCATGATAGTAACAGTACATAATGGGCAGGATTCACGAAGGCTTGCACGGAGTGTAAGAGATGTGCAACACTCCATGCAAGCCTCGCGATCCAGGAACAGCCCTAAACTCCGTGTAAGAGACCAGCTAAAACGTCTCTTACACGGACTGGGTGTGGACATGCTAAATACCTCACTTGCATCCGAAAGGTATGCAAATGAGGTATATTAGCGATCCACGAAGCAGAAACCAGTCCGTGTAGGAGACGTTTTAGCTGCAGAAATGTACCCAGTTGACAACTGAGTACATTTCTGCAAAATCCACAATGGAGCGATGTCAGCTCCAAAAAAAGGATGCATATGATTCAGGCAGCATGCCAATGGCCAAATATGTGGCCATTGGCAAGATAACCCGATGCAAAAATATTAAAAATATGATTTTTTTTTTTCGGCAATCGCCGATGTTTAAACCCAGCGCAGCCCGCAAATGGGCTGCGCTGTATAAAACCATAAAAAAGAAGGTTATAAACCCACAAATGTGGGTTTCATGCAATACATGGAATGACAATGCAGGGACCAGCAGACCAAAACCAACATGGCCACCGTGTAGTGGTTGCTAAGGGGGGAAGCTGAGTCTAAGACATGTAACTAAGCATTAGTAGGCAATCTCATGTAAATAAGGGTTAGGATACTGAATCTCACAGTCACATACCAAATGAGTACAGTCTGAGTAGTGTAAGAGATACAAAAGGGGGAGGAATAGAGTAGGAGATAGGTGACATCACAGGGGGGAATGGTAGAAAGAAATGCAGTTCATTGGAGGCCAGTGTAACATGACAGATGACAGGCACAGATCATGGAAAGAGGTGTGCCACTAGATAAGTCATGGAAAGTCAAGAAATGGAAGGTGTACACTGTTACCTACACCAAAGTTTCTTGCTGGCCATGCATGCGCACGTGTGCGCACAATGAAGCGCGAGTAAGGCAGTGTGCATGTGTGTAAGGCAATGTGAGCATGTGGGAGCATGTTGGGAGATGTTTACCACTGTTTGCGCGGGCGTGCGCGTGTGTAATGCAGTCTGAGTATGTTGGAGGCTGTTGGCAGACGTGTAACGGTGTTTGCGCGGGTGTACGTGCGTTTAAACCCGAATAAGTAGATTCTTAACCGTGTAAGCATGTGTGCGCGCATGTAAGCCACTGTGAGCGTGTTGCAGATAGTATGCAAGTTGCTCCCCCCTGAGGAAACAGAGAGGAAAAAGGAAGCAACAGAATTAATAGGAAGCTAGCAGGGATAACTGCTGAAGCTAGCAGGTGAAAACAATTAGAAGCAGGCAATTACACAGGCAGAATAGTAGCCCAGCCCAGCACTTAAAACTCTGCAAACAGTAGTGCAGGATGTTTCCATTAAGAGACACTGCAAGACAGGAGTAAGCTAATAGTAGTGAAAACTGAAAAAGCTGAACTCAGAGCAGAAATGTTAGGGGCTGCCATAGCTGTCATAATGAGACATAGGCGACTTGCTGAGGGTGGTGACAATGCAGATGGTGCCAGACAACCCATAGTGAGGAGACGAAGAAGAGTGTGCAGGCTCAGGGTCACCTACCACGGGTTACATGAGCTGGAGATAGTAGAGCGCTATAGAGTAGACAGAGAGCTCCTGCAGCAGATTGTTGAGCTGTGCAGGCCACACCTCACACACAGAACCAACAGAGGGGAACCCATCCCAGTGGAAACCAAGGTATGTGTTGGCCTAAGAATACTAGCAACAGGTACCTTCCAGAGACCAACTGGCGATATGATGGGGATATCACAGGCATCAGCCTCCAGGGTACTACATCAGTTCCTGGATGCCATGTCAGCACATGTCGGTGATCATGTATATTTCCCCAATGCCCGTGAGGTATTGGCCAGCAATATGCGTCTCTTCCAGCAAATAGCGGAATACCCAGAGGTACTGGGTGCTATAGACTGCACGCACATATGCATCAAAGCACCAGCAGGTGAGTGGGGTAGGGCCTACATTAACCGCAAGGGCTTCCCCTCCATCAACTGCCAGGTCGTGTGTGATGCCCAGGGCATAATAATGAATGTGTGTGCTGGCTGCCCTGGGAGCTTATCACGATTCCCACATCTGGCATTTGACGCAGCTGTACCAGACATTTGCCAATGGGGACATCCCACACGGACACCTAGTGGGGGATGCAGGTTATGCACTGGAGCCGTGGCTGATGACACCCATCAGAAACGCACACACCTGAACAGGAACGCCATAATGAGGCACAATCACAAACACGTAATGTGATAGAGCGTGTGTTTGGGCTGCTCAAGTCACGGTTCCGGTGTCTGGACACATCTGGTGGAGCCTTGCAGTACACACCAACTACATGTACCCAAATTTACATGGTATGCACTATGCTACATAATATGATCTTGCGAAAACAGCTGCAGCAGGACCAGCATAGGGCCGGGCCAAACAGCCCCCCACCATTGCCAAGGCCATCACAGGCAGGCGTGACTGGAGGAGGAACAACCTGAGCCTGCCCCAGTAGGCAGAAGGAGGCGTGCCCAGTATGCCCTGGCCTTGGCAAAGAGGCAACGCATAGCACATACACTGGCACAGTAGGAACCCTGGGAATGATACCCCTCTCTGACTCACTCATATAGTAACAGGGATGCCTAACATGACACAACCTGCTCTCAAACATGTACAGGGAGTGTAGTATGTGCATCCGACAGAGGCAGCCCTGCAGCACCACCTGAGGCATGATTGCCATGTGTCAAGCAATGTAACATCATCTAGTATATGCAAACATGAAGACCCTGCCTAACATCTCACCCTCACCAAGCATGATGCCACACTATGAAGACAAGAAGATCAAGTACAATAATCGGCTGAAGTAATGCAGTCAGTCAAAGGGGAGCCAATGTGTCACAGGCTGGGAAGATATGCGGAGTCTGACATGATGCACCACCTGCTAGGGGTGGCATGCACCTAGCATGCCATGCCCCATGTATACTGGCAAAGGCTGTCAGTACCCACAACATGCCCTGAATAGGTAAGTCGCAACACACACACCCAACCTCATAGGTTCTACAAGGGATAGGAACCTAGATGTAATACTACCCCATGACAGATGTATAAACAGCAAGATGTGTGCAGTGTAAACGCACACAGTAAGGAGAATGTAGATACCAGTCCTGTAATAGAGAACTGGGCAAGGCTCACAGCAGCACCCTAGCACTACCAGGTCACACCTCATACTGTGCTGTACAGCCGCAAAACATGGAACAAGCTACAAAAGGAGGGTGACTAGCAAGAAATGGCAAGGATAACCACACCCCCATGTTGGTACCACAACAAGAAGCAGCATGGAATAGCCATGGTCAAATACCAATGGCTAAAACTGCCTCGCAGTAGATAGCCTGCTGCAGACCACTGTCCTAATACCAGGAACATCACCTGGCCTATGTCGGAATACATGAAAATATCAAGCCCCCCAAACCACATTATATTGCTCGACTGAAAATACCCAGACATACACCGGTAGCATCGTACTAGCACCAACACAGTAGGGGAAATTACCCAGATTCCATAAACCAAACTGCCCAGGAACAATGTACTACCCCACAAGAGGGTAAGCATACTGGATGTGATAATCAGCAACATGTGTACTGGATGGCAAGATGAGAAGTGTACCCCTCACTGGTAAGACAAGACCATAGAGAAAGCACACTGGAAATACACCCGACCCCAGTCCTGGCCAGAATACCACAGTGAAAAACATGTGTAAAGTATAGGTTGCAGCCCTCAAAACCGATGTTGAATCCACAAAAGGCCCTGTGCAAGTGCAGAACATGGGACACACCACAGAACATGTTATACAGGCATTCCATGAACACAGCCAGGAATGCTTGGAGTATGCAATCACAAATAACAACAACACACAATGCCATACACGCAGACATCTGGCATGCTGGGCTCCAGCCATTACCAAACCATGCAAGAGAATGAGGAAGATACCACAAGATAGAGCAAACATAAAAAGGGAAGTAATCACTGACCAGTAGTATGGCAACAACATATGTCCACACATACAATTCACTAAGTCCAGCCACAACAAGTATAACCTATGAATCCAGAGGCAATGTGATGCCAGTACCAAGTACACAGACAACCACAACACCCCCGAATAAATACAAACATATGTGATAGATGCATCCATCTATCCAAAGCAGAGGTTAAGCTCCAACAAGCCAGTACTGTCAACACTAGTCAGGAGGAGAAGGTAACCACATATACCACGAACCCAGTCCCACATAGACCTACCACAACTGTAAACCAAACACATAAACACAGACAAATATTCCCGGAGGCCTCAATTACAAACACACCACACCAACAGACGCCTCCAAAGTAGATCACAAGCAACCACAACCTTCAAACATAGCACATGCAACGAATAGTACGCAAAGCTGGTGTGCCAAACAGTCACAGGCCCGAAGGAGAAACAAATGCCTGATACAGTCGTAATAGGTGTCTGTATAGGCAGAAACACAGCTGTCCCACTCACCAGACTGAACAAGGGAAAGGGTAGAATAAGCTGCTTGTAGGTAGCCACAAAATGCCACATAACACAGCACGCAGGTCACCCCAAAGCAAGCAGGAATATGATGCACTCAATGTCCATGCTGGGGTGAATTACCTGAGATGTACCTCCCTGGTCAACAACAAATGAGACATGTATGGTCCCTCAGTATGTACCCCAGGCGGGATGACACTGGCTGTGTGCAGCATCCAACCCTCACCAAGAATGATGCCACAGTACAAACACAGAATGCTCATGTTTAACAGCTGGCACAGTTACAGCTGTCAGTCCAAGAGGGTGTAATGTGTGTCCGCTTGAGATGTCAAGCATGACAAGCCATGCTGCTGTTCCAGGGATGGCTTGCACCTGTTACCCCTGGGCGTCTGGATACTGGATAAGGCCTTTGCCGCCTCCATAGAGCCGTATGTAGGCAAGGCCAAAAAGACTACCCACCACCCTAGAAAACATAAGTGGTAGGAAACATAAGGGTAATGCTGCCCAATGCCAGATGTGTAAACTGCAATATGCATGCCCTGAGGCACTTCCCATTATGGAGAACATTGATGCCTGTCCAGTGACAGAAGCCTGCTGCAGGCCTAGTGATACCACACCAGCACTACTAGGTTATACCACATACCATGTGTTATGGCCCCAACACCTGCACCAAGACATCAAAGGAGGGGGAGTATCCATATGCAGCACAGACACCCATATAGCCAGGTAACTGACAATGCGCAAAGCAGTGGACACCACCCATGTGCACATAACTGTAGTCAAAACTGCTGTACAGTCTGTAGCATGCGACAGACCACACTCTCACACACAAGAACCCCACCCAGACATCCGAAGACACTGGACAGTATGGATGTCCCACCAAATACCAGACAAGGTACACAAAGTACCACATAGGTGTCAAACCATTATGTATGCAAGGAGTCATCAGGGACCTAGGGACACAGGTCGACATTAATCTGTCATGTGACAGCCACAATGCCAATGTGGCTATGAAGACTGTTGATACTGGACACCGTATCATGAAAGGATTCACACCAACATCAACAGGGGTCACTGTGCCGCTGTACAGTCCCCTTATCAGACCCACAATCTAGTACAATGACTCATATGGGATGTACCATACGTGACACCTGCAGTGGTTTGGAAGACCTCATAGTTACCCCACCAACAGGATAAAGGGTGCGAAATATATGTCATATGCTGCCTGGCTGTAGACACCCCAGCTTACTGCAGTCACACACTGCCTACACAGAGGCATTGTATGTCCGTTGTACCAGGCCATGTCCAACACAGGAGTAATGGACATGCTACACCACAGGAAATCAAAGCCATTGGAGCTGTGAGAGTCACAGATGTCAACCTCAACACATAATGAAATAAGATGTGCTGGCGGGACAGATACATAACCCATAGGCTCCCCACACCCAGAAACAGGATCCCAATCCATGGTAGGCAGAGCCCCTCACTGACACCCCTCAACAGGAATATTGCCAAGTGGATGGATGACCGTACATGTATACTGGGGGTCCCCGCTGTGTCACGACCAGACAGAGGCACAGTGAAGAACTCATAAATGGCCATAATTGAACATAGCAAGGGGTGGCAAAAGACACACACACTCTAGCTAGGCTTACCAATGGCCTAGGGTGTCTAGCCTACTATGAACCCATGAACCTATGAAGATACAACATGTACAGGACACTAAGGATAATCACAAGGCTTACCTAACTGATGGTAGGAACCATGTTGGGCATCCACAGATATGCTCCGAATCACACAGATATTACAAACAACATACCAAACACACACACATATTGCTAACATACAACCTGTCAGGTGCAGTGCAAACACCCCCCCCCCGAGTGCAAAATACCTATCCCAGCAGATGGTCACCTGACATTGCAGATGCTGAGGTAACAGCCATCATCTGCAAAGCAGAACACACAGCAGCAAAGGTATGTGACGGTGTCCTGTGCTGAGGCCAACATGGACCCCAAGAGTAATGGAATGCAAAATCACACTACTGGCCAATGTCAGCCTTACCACAGGGTATGTACCCAAAGAGCAGTGTACAACAACAGTGGTCCATCACAACAAAGGGGTTGCCTGAATGGATACTCCAAACTAACACCCCAGGATCCTGACAAGCTTGTTCTGCACAGCTATGGAAAGGATCAGTATGTACCGCAGACAGAAGGCTAATGTGGACCTACTGATACGGACCCGACACACTGTGGCTGTTGTAACTGCAGAACCGGCCCCTAAACATGTCTGACCCATTTGAAGCAGTCATTAAGGTCAGTGATGAGGGCTATGTGGTCCACACAGCATAGCTGGACCGTGCACATGCTTCTAGACCATACCGTACGTGTTCAGTATGGATATGTTCACCAGCTTAAATATACACCCCTATGTCAGTAGAGGGGTTGCAAAGCAGACCAAGGACAGAACTGACATGGTCAGACAAGCTGCATCCATGCCAGACTACAAAGCGGATATGAGTGGCATCCCACAAGGCCTGGTCTTGGCCCCCCCCACCCCCGTTCTGTATACATGTCCCATAGGTGTAGGCCAACATGGAAGGACTGTGACTGAGCATGTATGCAGAGGAGTACAAACAGCCCACCATATCCGACCCCCAGCTGACATAAGAAACCCACAAAAGGGCCACCCACAAACAAACAACTGTAGCCATAGCCAAGTCAGCAAGCTAATCGCAGAAATGTGTATAGACAACCACTGTGGATATACAGTAAGTGCCCACAACATACCACACAGGTGTTAACCCATGAGGCACCTAACATGTAATGTAAGACCTGGGTACAAAAGGTGATAAATAACCTGCACTGGACAAACATGTGTCTGTAGTGTTCGCAGAAACATGTACCATATACCCACCCAAACATGAAGGCTGGCAGATGTAGATAAGGGGAAATCACTCTGGCTCTGCAGCCATCCTCCATCAGCATCACAACTGACTACAATAGCCCTTGTGGGATATACCGCAGCAGACACCTCCAACAACTGTAAAGTCCACAACAGTACCCCACCAGGGGTAGCAAAGAGCCTGAACAGATGCCATGTGTTGCCTGAATAAACAAACTGCAGCCCCAAACACTGCCATCCTTCCCGGCTACAGGAAAGCTGTGCCTGATGTATGATGCCATGTCCAACCTGGAATGAATGAACATGTTGCACCTTGTACAATCTGAATGGCAGTGAGCTATGCACATGAGAGACCTGAACCCCAGCACTGACATACATAGGACAAGCTGTACAGAATGATCCATAACACAGAAGGCACCCCCACACTGCAGTAAACTCCTGGTACAGGTCAGCCAGAGTGCCATATATCGACACCCCTCAAGAGGCATCCTGATGAGTGTATGGGAGATGGTAGGCTACCCTGGGTATCACTGTTATGTCAGAGGTAGACAGAGGCACAGTATACCAACCATGACATATGTAATGGCAAACTCCAGTTACAATGTGTGTCGAAGGACAAACACACCCTGTGACTACCATCAGCAATGGCCTACAGAACATCGGTAGTGTTTGCCAATGTCCACCCATGTTGTGGAATACACTAGCAATGTTGGACGAGCCTGGTGTAGGTAGTCCATATCTGAACATATTGCAACATGGTCATATGTGCACAACTGGCCCCTACACAGTCTGTCATGCTCACTATGAAGATGTCAAGCAGTGATAGGACTAAAGCCCAGGATACTGTCCACTACAGTGAAATACCGAACCAGTACACTATACGGTACTACAGTGTTAGGTCATTATGAAAGTATGTTGAGAACTGTCTGCAAAGTATCCCATGCAATTCCTGCAGGCACAGTATAATCCCTGTTGTGGCAGACACGAAGCAGTTGGCCAGTTAGTACACAACATGACACCCAGCACACAATCATAAACGTGTGATAATGATGAAGGTCACACACACCCAAATATGTGTTGGATTTCAGAGTACAACATATGGAAAGCTCACACTGGGCATGCTCGCACACTTTGATAAATGAGGCATATGTCAGACAACATGCCATGGAAAGGCTGAACTGGGCATGCTCACACACTTAGGACATATCTCTGTGTAGCAGTTGGCCACACATATCTGGTATTTATGCGTGTCAGTCCAGGAACCAACCACAACACAGCAATCAGCCCAGTGCACACAGTAAATGACCACAGAGACATAAGTGATATAGTGGATCGCCGTCATATGCAAACATCTGCCACAGATACACAAGTTGGTCATAGGAACAGGGAATGCTATGGCAATAAAGACCTGCAAACAGTAGAACAGCACAACAAATATTGTGCATCCGACAATTGAACATATGGGTGTAGAGGTCAATACTAGGCTTCTTGCCCCAGGGAATGGCAGCTCAGCCAGAGTGTGCTTGTCATCTGCATCCCCAGGATAGTAGGCAACCGTGCCACTGTAAAGTAGGTCACAGAAGGCGACATGTGAGGCTAGTGAGCTGTGCCTCTGTCAAGCAGGGGCACCGTGGAGGTCTCAGGGATTGAATGTGCTAAGCCACAGCCATGTTGTCGGTGTGTGCTGTGAGAGGGTTGCTGAGGATCTCTGACAGTAGGTGTCCGTCAATAACAGACTGAGGGGAGCCCTACCTGCATTCTCTGGACGATTCCACTGTCAACACTGTGTTGTAATGAGTATGTGTGAATGAAGTGCCATGCTGGAATCGTCCACAGATGTCCTCCCTCTGTGGGCTACAGCTCTGCAATGTAGTAGGTCGCTCTGTCTGTTGAATGGCACATATATGGCCGGTGTACAGCTGACAGGTGTCTTGTTGTGGAGCAGTCATGGGTATATGTGGGATAGCATGACCAATGCAAACTGTACACATGCTCATAGGATGCAAGTGTCAAGGATTATGCTGAGTGGCCAGTATAGTCCTCCAGCATGGGTCCTCTGAAGTCATCCACCCCAGTCTACACAAGTGTAGAGTCTGCTTGTGCTAAACACAGTTTGCGTGCAGTGACAACCTTGCCTGGGGGTGGAGATGAGATATGGATGTCCAGGGAAAGGTGGACATGGGCAGGTATCAACAATGGTGGTCTACCTCTGGTGTGGAACAGTGAGTACCCACGTTGCAGATGGACAGGTGCAATATATATTAACCCATGTGGCTGTGGTGTGTGGTTCTGCCATAGCACATGGACCCACAAATTGTAGTGGCGGTAGGGTAAAGTGGTAGAGGCCTGAGTAGTTCTCACACACAATATGCCTGTACCTGATGTTAACAACTGGAATGGTGTATGTGAATACCTGCATATACTGGCACTGCTCCCAGGGAAGCTAAGTGTGTGTCCTGGATGTGGGTGTGGTGTGCTGGACTGGTTGTGTTGTGTGTTACTGGTCCTGTGGTCCCAAAGCATGGTATAGAACATAACCTGCCAGTGCGATGTGCATATCTGACCCTGATGTAGGTGGCTGCAAATGCATATATATGCTATCCCCCACCTGACAGGTAGTACGACATCTACAAACCTTTGTGGAAATGAAGATGTCAGCACCCTAGAAATACTACAGGTGCAGAACAGATATCCGGTAATTCGGACAGTGTGCTCCGCTAATGCGTCACCCTCAAGTGTCGTAATATAGTTAGGTAGGGGTTCGAATCCTGTAAATGCTCAGTATGTGTGTGGGTGAGTGGGGTTTGTGTGTGTGAGAGGGAAATGTCCCTTTTGGCAACTGGGAGAACACACTACAGGATGCACACTCCCCTTTCTAAACACAGATGATGTCAGCACCCTATAAGTACAGCAGGAGAAGGGAAGCCTCCCAGTAATGCGAATAGCGCGCTCTGCTAATGCATCCATCTCAAGTGTCATAACATAGTTAGGTAGTGGTTTAAATCCTGCAAATGCCAAGTGTGTGTGTTTGGAGGAGGGGGGTTATTGTGTGTGTGCGAATATGTATGAGGGATGTGCCCCTTTTGGCAACTGGGAGAACACACTAAAGGATGCACACTCCCCTTTCTAAAGACAGATGATGTCAGCACCCTATAAGTAGAGCAGGAGAAAGGAAGCCTCCCAGTAATGTGGATAGCGTGCTCTGCTACTGCATCCATCTCAAGTGTCATAACATAGTTGGGTAGTGGTTTGAATCTTGCAAATGGCAAGTGTGTGTTTGGATGAGGGGGGTTATTGTGTGTGTGTGAATATGTATGAAGGATGTGCCCCTTTTGGCAACTGGGAGAACACACTACAGGATGCACACTCCCCTTTTTAAACACAGATGATGTCAGCACCCTATAAGTACAGCAGGAGAAGAGAAGCCTCCCAGTAATGCGAATAGCGCGCTCTGCTAATGCATCCGTCTCAAGTGTCATAACATAGTTAGGTAGTGGTTTAAATCCTGCAAATGCCAAGTGTGCATGTTTGGATGGGGGGGGTTATTGTGTGTGTACGAATATGTATGAGGGATGTTCCCCTTTTGGCAACTGGGAGAACACACTACAGGATGCACACTCCCCTTTCTAAACACAGATGATGTCAGCACCCTATAAGTACAGCAGGAGAAGAGAAGCCTCCCAATAATGCGGATAGCGCGCTCTGCTAATGCATCCATCTCAAGTGTCATAACATAGTTAGGTAGTGGTTTAAATCCTGCAAATGCCAAGTGTGTGTATTTGGATGAGGGGGGTTATTGTGTGTGTGCGAATATGTATGAGGGATGTGCCCCTTTTGGCAACTGGGAGAACACACTACAGGATGCACACTCCCCTTTCTAAGCACAGATGATGTCAGCACCCTATAAGTACAGCAGGAGAAGGGAAGCCTCCCAGTAATGCGGATAGTGCGCTCTGCTACTGCATCCGTCTCAAGTGTCATAACATAGTTGGGTAGTGGTTTGAATCCTGCAAGTGTGTGTTTGGATGAGGGGGGTTATTGTGTGTGTGCGAATATGTATGAAGGATGTGCCCCTTTTGGCAACTGGGAGAACACACTACAGGATGCACACTCCCCTTTTTAAACACAGATGATGTCAGCACCCTATAAGTACAGCAGGAGAAGGGAAGCCTCCCAGTAATGCGAATAGCGCGCTCTGCTAATGCATCCGTCTCAAGTGTCATAACATAGTTAGGTAGTGGTTTGAATCCTGCAAATGTCAAGTGTGCGTGTTTGGATGGGGGGAGTTATTGTGTGTGTGCGAATATGTATGAGGGATGTGCCCCTTTTGGCAACTGGGAGAACACACTACAGGATGCACACTCCCCTTTCTAAACACAGATGATGTCAGCACCCTATAAGTACAGCAGAAGGGAAGCTTCCCAGTAATGCGGATAGCGCGCTCTGCTAATGCATCCATCTCAAGTGTCATAACATAGTTAGGTAGTGGTTTAAATCCTGCAAATGCCAAGTGTGTGTGTTTGGATGAGGGGGGTTATTGTGTGTGTGCGAATATGTATGAAGGATGTGCCCCTTTTGGCAACTGGGAGAACACACTACAGGATGCACACTCCCCTTTCTAAACACAGATGATGTCAGCACCCTATAAGTACAGCAGGAGAAGGGAAGCCTCCCAATAATGCGGATAGCGCGCTCTGCTACTGCATCCGTCTCAAGTGTCATTACATAGTTGGGTAGTGGTTTGAATCCTACAAATAGCAAGTGTGTGTTTGGATGAGTGGGGTTATTGTGTGTGTGCGAATATGTATGAAGGATGTGCCCCTTTTGGCAACTGGGAGAACACACTACAGGATGCACACTCCCCTTTTTAAACACAGATGATGTCAGCACCCTATAAGTACAGCAGGAGAAGGGAAGCCTCCCAGTAATGCGAATAACGTGCTCTGCTAATGCATCCATCTCAAGTGTCATAACATAGTTAGGTAGTGGTTTGAATCCTGCAAATGCCAAGTGTGTGTGTTTGGATAAGGGGGGGTTATTGTGTGTGCGAATATGTATGAGGGATGTGCCCCTTTTGGCAACTGGGAGAACACACTACAGGATGCACACTCCCCTTTCTAAACACAGATGATGTCAGCACCCTATAAGTACAGCAGGAGAAGGGAAGCCTTCCAGTAATGCGAATAGCGCGCTCTGCTAATGCGTTTCCCCTGCGTATCGTAATGTAGTTAGGTAGGAGTTTGAAACCTGTAAATAACATGTGTGTGTGTTTGCATGTGGGGAGTTTGTGTGTGTGCATTTCCGTATGAAAAACATGTTAGTTTTGGCAATCAGGTGATCACACTACCTGATGCACATTACCCTTTCAAAGTACTGATGTTGTCAGCACCCTATAAGTATATCCCGAGACGAGGAACTATCTAGTAAACCGAACAGTGCGCTTTGCTAATGCGTCCCTCTCACGTGTCATGACTTAGGTGGGGGAATGAATCCTGCAAAGGGAAAGTGTGCATGTGTGGGGGGTGAGGAGGGTGTGTGTAAATGCAAGTGTGAGGGAACAGATCCTTTTGGCAAATACTACAATACACCAGATGCTGCATACTCCCCCAGTAAACACAGGGGATGTCACCACACTATCAGCACAGTCAAACAGGGCTAGTTGGCTAGTAATGCCAATAGTGTGCTCTGCTACTGTGTCTATTACCATTGTCAGAGTACAGATAGGCATGTTTTGGTAACCCACAACTGTCACGTGTGGTTGTGTCACACAGTATGACCTTGTGCGGGTGTTTGTACATAACAATGCATGCCATTGCCTAACCCAGCAATGGCATTGCACACATGATGTATGTGTGTGACACATACACATAAATACCTGTGACCTGCAGTAGTTACCATTTCTGACACACATGCTTCGTGTGGATAAATGGTATTAGCAATGTATACCAATATGACTGTGTCTTACTGTGCAGGGTCCATGCGTGGTATGTCCCTATACAGTGTGGGTGTCTATGGTGAAAGACCTACAGCAGGGGATACACATCTGGTCTGGGCCATATAGTGTACATGTAGTCAATGTACAGGTGCTGCATGTTCCCACCTGTTGTGGTAGTGGTAACATGTCATTCCACTGCAATTCGGTGACCACATGCTGTGAACTCTTCAACTAGAGTGTTGTAGCTACAGTAATGCTCACACACAATGTTCGGCTGGATGCAGTGCCTTATAAACACAGTTCATGGGACTGTCATATTGCCGGTGTTGTTATGGAGGATAGGTGGTGTTCCTGTGTATGTGAGGGTTGTGTGTGCCAGGTTATGAACCAGATGGCAGTCCGACACACTGTCAGCTGCACATGAGTAGGCCCTGATGGTTTGTGCTGTGCCAACAACCTGGAGGTGTGTGTATCTGTGTTAACTTGGGATACCACCCCCCTATCCATGTGTGTTACATGTGTAGGGGACGACAGGCATGGTATGGGGCATAACCTGTCAGTGATGGGTAACACCTGTGAGCCATGAATCATGCATCCAGTACTGCACAGACATTGCAGTTCACCGTGCTGAGGGCAGTGTCTGGTGCATGCATCCTCCGGTGTACACTGCTGTTGTTGTGTAGCAGCACTGTTAGTGTCCTAACCTGTGTGATACCCACGGAGGTCGCTATGTAAACCATGTCCTGCAGCATAAGGCAGTATGTGTGTACCAAGGAGCCTTGCCATTATACATCGGGCCATGGGTGTCACGTGCAAGATGACCCGTGCACATCAATGTGGCTTCCCTAGCATGTAAGCACACGTTGACAGCCAGTGTATACCCTATGAATGACAGTGGAGACTGAGCATAATGTAAACATACAACAGCCTTCCCACATATAGTGGTAGAATACATGGTGAGGGTATGTTGGCAACCAACATCAGGCTCATACTGGCCTGTGCCACATGCTGAGAGATCCATTCTATGTTCCCTATCATGTAGTCCAGGGAGGTATGTCCCAGGCAGCCACACTGGCATGGTCAATGAGTGAGTCATATCTGTCCATGCCTCTGTCTGACCTGTATGCATGTGTGCTGTGGTGGACCATAGTGTCCCTGAGTCATATCACTGTGACCTTCACCAGATACAGCCTGTTGAGCGGGACCCCAGTGCAGCACACATGACAGGTACCTGACACGTCTGTAGCAGGTGTGTTGTGTAGCCCTACAGGCTGTGGGTGTGTGGCACAGGGGATGTGCGTGCCATGTCTGGCATGTGCTCTGTTCCGACGGAACGTATGCCTGTGTGCCAGCTGCGGAGGTGTGTGATGCCCAGGTAGGCTGCTAGTCTGAGTCCCCACGTATGCCCCAGTGTGTTCAGCATGCTGTCAGTGTGTGTCAATGTCTGACTGGTATTGTCATCACTGTAATATCTTGTATTGATTTATTTATTTATCCTACATTTGTTGACTGGGATAGCCCAACTGGATGCATGTCCATTTCCAGGGGAGGCCCGTGGAGACAAGCTACAAGGGTAGCAGATACAGCATTACAGAATACTAGCATTACATAGTACAAACAGATTATTTACAGAGATTACATAAGTAAGCAAGTCAAACATGTTCCACAGGTTAATGTTAGACCTGAGCACAAGCCAGGATTAAATTGAAATTACACAGTAAAGTGGTTCACAGAAGTTACACATTCGAGTTAGCCAGGCTTGATACATTGACATAGCCAGTTACGTAACAAATGTTGTTTGAGTCTACTGTCAAATGACCTAAGGTGGACATTAGGATAATATCAGCTGGAAGTGAGTTCCAGGATCTACTTACAGGGTTTGCAAAGAGAGAATCACCAGCTGTGTTATTAAACTTGCTAGTTTGAAGTAGTACATTGTTAGAGGATCGAAGCGGTCTAGGATTGTTATAGGGGGTGATAATAATTTAAGTGCAGGAGTATTGTCTGGATTATAGAGGATTTTATAGGCCATAATCAGTTGGTTATACTGTATTAGGCTGGGTATTGCAAGCCAACCAAGCTGATTTAGATTGATACAATGATGTGTCCTAAAAGGCGGGCCAGTGGCAAACCTGGCAATGTGGTTGTAGCAAATCGAGTGCTTGTTAAGGACAGTCTTGTTCATATGTGAGTGTAGAGGAGATGCATACAGAAGGGCTGAAACAAGGTGTGAGCGAGCTATGGCACCTTTAGCTGGAGGAGCTAGGAAGGCTTTAATTCTGTAAAGTGGCCCTAGCTTTCTATTGATGGCTTTGCTAATCTGGTTAACATGTATGTCATATATGAGATTATTGTCTATGATGACACCTAATAGTTTCGGAGATGGGTCAGGGGAGATTATTGTGCCATCAGTTGATGTTATGGTAACGGTGAAAGTGGTAGACCTACGTGTTGGTGGAATAACAGCAGTTTAGTTTGATTGGGATTTAGGATCAGACGATGTTCAGAAAGCCAGTTTGCTATTGTATTAAAGGTGGTCTGGGTAGCTGACCATAACTCTACTGGAGATGTGGCTGAGCAGATCAGAGTAGAGTATACAGCATATTGGATACAGCTGATTTTGGGATGACAGTATAACGGTCGTTAATGATGATGGAGGACAGCAAGGGCCCTAGGATAGAGCCTTGTGGTACTCTGAGGGTGTTAGGTAGAAGGTTAGAGGGTTTGTTCTGCCAGAGGCTGGCCTGCTGTTGACCATGCAGGTAGGATTGACACCATTGGAAGGCTCCAGTATCTAGACAGTCTGTGCAGGGTGTGGAGTACAAGTTGGTGATCAACCATATCGTATGCCTTTGAGTTATCCCAAAAGAGGGCTGTGGATATATAATTAATGTTGCAAGTATGGCTTATGGTGTTAGTAAAGGCTAGGAGGCCTGACGTAGTGCTGTGATGAGGACGTAAGCCATGCTGAGTGTCTACCATAATGCGAGTTTGGATTAGGTGGTGCATGACTTGTCTATGATGAAAGTTTCCATAATCTCTGCAAGTGGAGAGAGTATAGCTATTGGCCTATAATTGGAGACTTCAGTAGAGCTGCCTCCTGTGTGAAGTGGGATTACATATGACATTTTTCAGATGGTGGGAAAGTTAGATTCTAACATGGTTCCTTTGATTACCTTTGAGACGGGGTAAGCAATAGCATCATCTGGTTTTGATAGGTACTCGGCAGGGAGTTGATCAGCAGACAGTGTAGTGGGTTTCACTGTTACAATCAAGGTACGGAGAAGTGAAGTGGTGACTGGTTGGCAGCTGGACGCAAGTAGTTTTCTAGGGATGCTGCTTTCAGGACCAGGGGAGCTAGGAGGTAGATGGCTAGCTAGGGCCTGCAATGTCTCAGTAAAGGACTGGTCAAAGCTATCAGGAACATCTTCAGGCGTATTATCAATAGTAGCAGCAGGGATTGGGGTTGACGTTTGTCCTGGGCGTAGTATATATGACATGCCACCTGACAGGGTATGGCATTACTGGGTTCAGAGAGACCAGTCCCCAGATTGGCTGTGTGGTGGCATCCCACACATGTGTTGTACGTTCCTGGCCAAGGGTGATGGCTGACTGCATACATGTGGCAGCTGTGACAATGACACATGACTCACATAAACCACGACTGGACCATAGAGGCGATTCACAGGTTACCTTTGCACATGCCACCCTAGTAGTGTGATTGCCATGGTGAGTACCAACACATAGGACCAATGGGGAACAACATACTGAAGGTGTGTATGTGTGGGTGGACTGCCACTGTTTCATAGCACTGACATATATGACTGCACACATGGGTAAATGCCAGGTAAGACGTGTGCAATGTGTCACAGGCAACGTACATGCATACAGGACAGACAGTGATGTTCTGTCATGTGTAAGGTTGACATACATATGGTACGCTATGCAGATGTCACTAGCAGTCTACAGAAGCACTGTAACTCTGCATTGCAGGTGTAAGCAGTGTTCCAGGGGACCCCATGCGAACATGCATGCAAACAAAGCTACAGTACACAGGGCTGGAAGTACTGCATTATACAACAAAGAAGGGGTAACAATAACAGTAAGTAACAATGCAAATATGTAGGCATGCTCAACATGTACCCAGGAATACGCAGCACAGATGCCCATGGTAGAACCGATATTATGTCATACTTATTTGTGATCTGGATGACATTGGTACTGCACACATATCTAGATGCGCGAACATACACATGGCATAGTCGTTGTGGGCATCTTGACACCATTACTGTACATGTCCACCATTGCATATCACTACTTGCGTTAGCTTTCCCCCTGTGCTACCCATGTATGCGGCTATCTGTTGACAACCTTACCACCGGCATGCAATTATGTGCAGCTGTTATACTTTGGTATGTACTATGGGTGCAGATAACAATTCAGGACATTCATACAGTTACTACAGCAGGCATGCTGGGGTACACACACAGTCATAGCAGCACACTGTACTGTTACCAACATGATACTACTAATACACGTCTATGTAGTCACCCTGTACATCAGCAACGTGTTTACCTGTTCCCGCAATGATGTTGGAGATTGCAGGAGGTGGCACAGTGTCATCATATGCACAGGGTGTGGATTAGGTATGCCTGAGTCAGCCACTGATACCACCAATTGACATGTGTGTGTATGTGTGTTGGTGAGGGGCAGCAGTACAGGGTGGGACAGTGTTGGTGCAGTGTGTGCGTGTTTGTGGTTGCCCTAAGTGTTAACATTTCGCATGTGCGTATGCACACACACAGTTCCACCTCATGGCTGCCATATACAGGGGTTTGTGGACAGCCACAGACTGCACCTGGCAGGCCATACAGATCAGTGTCTGTGTGCACGGACACGGTACCTGTGCCTGGCAGAGGTGCTACGGACCGTATCCAGTACAAGGCCGGACTGGGTACTGTCATCAGAAGCGGGGGGGTGTTGACTGGACACATGTCCCTGTTGGGACTGTCCAGAGCCACGTGCACGTGGTCTCCTGGGGCGTTCCGATGACAGCACAGACCCAGCATTGCTGGGGCTGCTGCTGGCACTATGGGGGCGTGTGCGAGCCTGTTGCCATCCGCGCTGACTGCCAGCTGCTGCCACTGCCGGCATACGGCCACGTCGACGCCGCAGACGCCCACCATTGCAATGGGCCATGGACATCTGGTTGTGGAACTGCTGTAATATGTCCACACAACGTCTGTCTATGACATCGGTGAAGTTACGGATAGCATCTGCGATGTCACGCATACTGTCTGTCATGGCTGTGCAACATGCTCTGAGCTCCCTCAGACCCTGTCTGGTGTACCTTTCCATACGTGACTGAGCCTGCATGACAGTCCGAAACATAGCTGAGGTTGACAGACCTCTTTGGGCACGTCGGCCAGAGGCAGTACGCTCACGGATGCTCCCACGAGAACCCATGGGCAACTGTCTGTGTGGTACCATCGGAGGACCCTGCCCATGGCTGCTGTGTGGGGATGCATGTGCCACAGGTACCACATTACCCTGGTCTATGCCCGCTGTATCCTGTCCATCACCTAGGGACAATGGTGACAAAGGATGTACAGGCAGGATGACTGTGCGCAATGATGGGGTTGAAAGCTGTGTACTGTCAATTGGCTGACCAATGGCAGACCCTGACATACCTTCCTGTACCATTACACATATATCATCATTACCAGTAGCCGTGGCACAGGATTCAGGTTCCCTGCTGCAGGTCACCAGAGCAGCCCCAGAACCTGTGGGATGAAGACAGGAAACACAGTGTACAGTCTCCAGACATTGTTACCAGTGATGCACTTATACACACATGCACACATGGACACATGCACACAGGCACACATGCACACATGCACACAGGCACACATGCACACATGCACACGTGGACACATGCACACGTGGACACATGCACACATGCACACGTGGACACATGCACACATGGACGCATGCACACATGTACGCATAGTCACATCCACACATGGACACATGCACACATGGTCACGTACACATGCACACGTGGACACAGGCACACATGCGTGGACACAGGCACACATGCACATATGCACACATGCACACATGCACACGTGGACACAGGCACACATGCACACATGCACACATGCACACGTGGACACAGGCACACATGCACAGATGCACACGTGGACACAGGCACACCTGCACACATGCACACATGGGCACAGACACACCTGCACACATGCACACATGCACACCCTGCAGTATACACACAGAGCACTACTGAGTTACACTACTGTTACTAGCATTATCAGGACTATTATAGGTTATGTTAAACACACTCACCAGCATGGATGGCCTGTCTCTCTGTAACCCTGGAGGGACCTGCAGAAATGATGAGATTAAAGTCAGTGGGCTCATCTGTGCCATTGATATTGCATATGATACAGTGTACAGAACAGTCAGGTGTACATATGGCATATTACCTGCACACTCCATGTCGTGCTGCTGTGTGGAACCAGCCTCCATCATAATGCAGGTGTACTGCTGTTGGTGTTCCGGGGCTGGAGCCACAATACTTAGGAGTAGCCCCTCCAGTCTGGTGAGGGGGGGATGTGTGGCCACCTCACCTCCTGTGGGGACCTGGTGCCTGTGGATATCTGATGCACGCTGCCTTACACTTCGGATTAAATCACTGCAGTGATGTCGTACCTGCTCATATGTCCTGTTATGCGTGCCAATATCATTTACCCTACGGACAAGATCTTGCCACAGTGCAGCCCTCTCCTGCTGATTCTGACTGGTGTGGGAAAACAGGATGTCATACTCCCGCACCAGGCTCTGGTGGATCTCCTCATCTTCCGCCACAGAGTAGGCGGGGTTACGCTGTTGCGCCATCTCCCTGGAAGAGAACACAGACAGGATATCAGCAGACCATGTCAGCAATATATGGCACACATACTATACATGATACTCATGTGTAGTGATATACTACTACTCTCATATGTTGCATGTGTGTGTGTCGTGATGGATGCACAGGTACATGGCCAGATAGTGCTCAGCCAACACCTGTGCAACAATACCTGCCACATTCCACACAACGTAGTAGCATGCCCCATCGGTCAGCACACACTGACAGGTGCAATGCACAACCTCACTCTGGGGGTTCATCCCAAGGTACTGTATGTGGGACACCGTCCACTACTGTGATGTGGACAGACGTTACTCGGCCTGGATATACATATCCCACCACCGCCACCAGCACAGTAGACTACTTTGATATGTATGTGGTTAGACAGTTATTCACTTGCTGGGACTGAGATGGTATCCATGCAGCATACTGGGCCAGTGGAAGCCACAAGCCACACTGCTGACCCCTTTGCAAATGCTTACCACGGACATGCCGCGGATTGCATGACACTTGCACACGCATTTCTAACCCAGACCCTATGCACAAAGGTTAGGCATCCTGTCCGGTGGACCCCAGACAGAGGCAGATTGTATAACAATAGCAGGAGGCTACTGCAGGACAGAGCACATTCACATTATGGGTAGGCATCTGTGGTCAGCACTGGTACTACGCTACAGTCCATCATAACAACAGCCATGGCCTACTCTGGGAGGGAAATGGACACAAACACTATGGATGACCACAAGGCCTTCTTCAGTTATGTTACACATATGGACCACATGCCTCAGATATGCTCTGTGTTAATCCACACGTACTTAACATTCACCAAACACACGCATATTGGCAACAATCCTGCAGACATGTTCGGTGCACATATCCCCCCTCCTTCTCCCCCACCTTTGAAATATTTATCCCAGCTGGATGTAACCTACCTATCATCGCACATGTCCAGGTGAGGGCCGCCCTCAGCAGAGGAGAACACACAGCATCACTGTGACCTCGTGGTCCCCCTGGATGTGTGCTACCGCACTCTGAGAGGACATACCACCGCATGTAACACTGATAGTTTATCTTGGCCGTGCTACAGGATATGTACCTGGACAGTGGCATACAGCAACAGTGGTCCCACAACACTAAGGGGGCACCTCGACTGACCCTGGGAATTACCACATCATATGCATAATGGGCCTGGTCTGCTACGCTATGGAATTATGCAGTATGGGATGCATATGCAGTGACATCAGGTACCTGCAGACACTTGTTCCCAGCCAGTGTGAATTTGGGATGGGCTGATCCTGACTTTTGGGCCTGGCTGACATATCAAAGCAGTCACTACAGCCATTGCTGGGCCAACGCACAGACACATGCTGCCAGGATCCTGGCCTATGACTGCTTGACATGTGATGTATGGTCATCCCCTTTTGGTGGAACTACGTACACACATATCACATGGACATACCTATGGATACAGACCTATGACACATTTGGAGGGTTCACAGTATGCACACTATTAACCTGCTACTTTGCATTACCTCTGTTTGTCACAGCTGGTTGCGTTACCACAGCTTCTGCTTGCTGCTGCTACTGTCAGTGCTGACAGCTTCAGGTTACAGAGAGTCACAGTGTCTGTTTTTTTTTTTTTTGCTCTCTCTCTCTCTCTCTCTCTCTCCCTCACTTCTCGCTCTCCCTCTGTCTGCTTACAGACAATGCAATGAATGTATTGCATGTGGGGAGTGTTAGCACTGGATGCTTTTGTAGGTATCTGCATAGGTCCATGTGATGGCCTCTGCACCAATTGTAAGGCAGCATTTGCTAATTGCATACAGCCAGTTGTGTACTGATTGCAGTTCTCATTGTGATTTCAGGTCAGTGCTATAAAAGGGTATGTGGGATAGGCGTTGCCCTTTCAGATTGTGAGGGCAGGGACCATGCTGTTATGCTGTGGACAGTGTTCTGTGACTGTAAAGGTTAGTATCTCTCTCATGCTTCAGGCTGTGTTGTATATTCACAATTCTCCATTCCTCTCTCATGTTCCCTGTAGCAAGTGTGTATGCACATTGACTCCTACAACTATATATAGATATATTTATATATATATATATATATATATATATATATATGTACATATGCATACATATATCTATGTACTTTAACTGACCTTATTATCTACAGGCTGCCAACTAGCATGGCTGTTTCTTTTCACACACTACTATTATGGAAATCCAGTAGTTTTGACATTTATTTTCAATGACATGCTTTGTGTACTACACATCCTATATTCCCTTTACATTCATCCCTACTTTTACATGTTATATTTATTTTAGCACAATGCTTTTGTATAAGAGTCATGGCTTAGTGGTAGGTTGTACAGACAAGTGTTTCCAAGGTCCTGGGTTCGGGACTGACAGTGGGAGTTTATTTTTCTTTTGAACTGAGTACAGGACCTGTCAATCACAGTGACTAAGGCACTTTTAAGCAGTTGTAACTGGGCTAGCGCTGGTTTGCGCGGAGCTCACGCATGCGCACTGGCGGTTAGCTCCATGCACACCCGGTTACAACCGCTTAACGGTGCTTACTCTGGCGCACACCCACGCTATTTTCTTTGAAAGAAATGAAAATGGGGAGACAGGAAAGTGGTGAAAAAGGGGTCACAAAGAGGGTAAGACAGTAGGGAAACAAGCTTGGGATGTGCAGGAGGGATGTAGGTAAGGCCCATAGCTGCCCATTTCTTCATCAGCAACAGCTGTGCATATGTATGTAATTTGGTGTGACATTTGAAACCTTCCACCCCTGAAAGAGGTGTCAGGACAACAATAATACTTGTTGTACAGCCAATTGTAATTGATAGGTTCCATGTCCAGCGGACATGTGTGCGGAATGGGCAGCTATGTATGGGGCGTAATTTTTTGTGGGTACAGAGTGCCCTTTTTTATTTTTTTTTCAGGTAAGAGTGGTATGTCAGGTGAAGGAAGTCGGTTCAGCTGGGGAGGTAGGTTGGGTAGGTAAACAGACAAGACAAACAAGACACATACAGGGGTGGTGTATGACACATGTGGGGGGTTTACACAATTGACGGGGATGGAGGTTTGGATATCCAGAGCCCATGAGCCCACAGATGGCAACAGTGGAACTGATATCCCCACCCATAGGCAGTTGTCACTGTTCCTTCACTGCCCAGGACGGGGCTGTGCTGGGGGCTGTGTAGGCGGGGCAACAGGCATGCCCATTAGTTGCGCCACCAGTGCCTCGAGCTGGCGTAGGGGCTCAAGAACAGAGTCCCGAATCTCCCTACGCACCACAGTCCGGACGCTATGGAGGGTGAGTGGTGGATCTCCTCCGGCCACACTTGCAGAGGGGGGGTGAGCCCCATCCCCTGCAGCGCTTCCACTCGCAGGTGGCACAGGGCCACCGGAGGAGGATCCGGACTCAGCACTAGTGCCAGGTGCACTCGCCAGCTGAGGTGGGAGAGGTGGGTCCGCTGGAACCCGCCTTCCCTGTCATCCTATGTTTTGCATTATGTCATGACAGTTTGGGTTAGTGACATATAATACCATTCACAATTAGTTGTAACAGCATGCATTAGTATTCCCATTAACCAAACACCCAGATATTCACACCACTGAACAGCGTGCATAACACATGCATAATTTGAACAGAAATACACAGTCCAACAACATGCAGGGTTAATTAATGGCAACAGGCCATCAGGTGTAGATGTATGAACAGGGCAGATGCATCAACAGACATGCAAATATATATGACCCAACAGGACAAATGTCCAGGGGTGTTAATTGTGATTGCACATACCATTTTCACGTGGAATGGGTTATATGTGGTTATAGGGTGGGGTAAAGAAAGTAATATTAACACCTTCGAATAACAATACATATGCTGTACATTTCTAATAGCTACAGTTATATACACACTACTGTTCTAACTACAGTTTCCTATATGATAACTATTTCACCTTGCTGATAGGACTATTACTGCAACATCAATATACATTTTAGTGTTCTTCATACACATTCATATCTAGCTTTGTTCAGCTACATCATCTTGCTACTTTTGCTTTATATAGCTGTAGACAAGTGTGGATGCTTGGTATATCAGACAATCATCCTATCTGCGTATTTCAGACTGAGAGCAACATATCCAGATTTTGGGATACGCATTCCACATGCAGCAACACTTTGAACATATCTCGCTGTTTGGTTTTGAATCTCACATACATTTCATTCTGTCTTGACTGCCGTATACTTTATTCAGGGGTTATTACTACTGTATTGCTGGATTCATGACACTTTCTCACACTCTCTCACTTGCTTTCATTTTACTATTCAGGATGGTACTTCTAGGCTTTATTGACATGTTTTAACAGTAGTTATTACAATCCTTTCCAGCAGTCTCACTTCTGTCATGTTTCAGTATTTCCACAGGGATATATTTCACACATGTGATTTCATCATCTTCTGCAGCTATACTTTTCAGCCTGCTGCAGGTTGTGTACTATTTTCTTACAGGCAGGGCATTTTTATTTCAGAATATATGTCGGACAGTTTCATGTTTAGGTTACACTTACAGGCTGGAAACTCTTGTAATCAAGCAATACTTGCATACACTTTCACACTGTTACTTGCAGATTTTATTCCTTACTGACTACACTGCACTCTTTTGCTGACTGTCATACTTTTATATTTCTTTGCAGTTACTGGTAGTGGATTACTGACCTGCCTGGTGGCGCAACCGCACCAGCCTATCGCCACAGGCTCTGTGGTTCGCAGAACGGACACCTGCAGCTGTAATATAAATGAAGTAATATTGGAATACACATCTCCATAATATCAGCTAGTTTAATTTCTTACATACATAATTAAATGTTACTTACTCAGTAGTGGGGCGTTGGGTGTTTGCCGGGCCTCCTGGATCCAAAGGTTCAGTTGGTCCTGCTTGCGTCTCTTCAGGTCCGCATGGTGGTGACGGACCTGCTCACCAGTCCTTGGAATCCCTGTGGCACTGGTGAGATCATGAGCCAACTGGCCCCACGCCTCAGCCCTGTATGCTCCCCAGAGGACCTGGCCCTGCATGAGTTGGGCCTCATGATTGTGGACTAGGAGCCAGGCCATGTACCTGGACTCCTCAACACCCCACCTCTGTGCTTGAAAGCGACTACCCTCTCCTACTCCTGACATTCTGCCTGCAGGTCTGTTCTACAATCGTTTATGCTGTGTATTCCCGCCTATGGGGCTTATATAGTCCGTTTTACCACATATCTGTGATTGGCCATTTTGGAATTGTATCAACTTCAGTAAACCTGCATTGTCATGCTGTAGTTTGTATTCATTCCTATATATTAGCTATTATTGCATTTCTAGGTACTGCTGTCATGGCTTAGTGGTTCTGTACCTTGACTATGGTGTATAGTATCCTGGGTTCGAACCTCGCCACTGCTTTTTATTTTTCATGACTGTCTAGACATGCTGAGGGGTGTGTCTGTGTAAAGGCAGTTTTGATACGGCTTGCTCAGCGTTGCCCGTCGGTTAGCTTGTTTGCGGTCGCAGCTCGCGCAAGCGGGTACACTGCTTTAAGCCTCATTTGGCTATCGGCATGCATATTACGCTCAGCTCAGTTAGGGGCACATAGATATAGCGTGTTAAACCACTGCTCAGCTACTGGCACTCATTTTGCACCAGTTAAACCACTGCTCATCTACGGGCAGATACACTCACCCTGTTAAACTGTAGCTCATCTATGGGCACATCTGGCATTTTTTATTCTTTTGTTACCTCACATTTCTTCAATATGAATGGGCTATTTCATTACATTTTACATAAGTTGTGGTTTTATGTCTACATATTTGTCAGGGACTTGTTTCCTGCTTATTTTGCAAAAAAAAAATGGTGTTGTGGGGGCTCGAACCATGAATGCCTGCTCTGCAGCCAGCATCTCTACCGCTACACTATTGCTTCCTGGTTTATGTTGCATATTTAGTTTTTATATGCTTTCCCACTGACTGCTAACTGTAGCTGCGCTACGGGCATACAT
Organism: Protopterus annectens; assembly: GCF_019279795.1. Lineage (NCBI taxonomy): Eukaryota > Metazoa > Chordata > Ceratodontiformes > Protopteridae > Protopterus > Protopterus annectens. Next base: position 1,174,698,970 of record NC_056744.1, on the reverse strand, counting down.
AAACGGGTGCACTCACGGTTAAACATCTTTACAATTTAAAAAAAAACTTATAACATGTTCATTTATATTTATTTTATGTTCATAGTCTGTGGGGGCATGTGTTGTGTTCTGTTTATTCACATTTCTGTGGACTCTGTCATGGGTGTTTCCTTTGGGTACTTTTCCTCTTCTGGGGGCGTGTCCGCTTACAGGGCTCGGCCTACGGACACGCCCCCTACTGTCTTACACGGACCGTGTTGGCCTTCAGTGTGATTCAGCATGCTCTCATTAATATGCAGAGCATGCTGACATCACTCCGTTTAACTGCAGCCTCCGTGTATGAGTTATAACTCTTACACGGAGGCTTCGTGAATCCTGCCCAGTGTCATTCTTATCCTCAGTAGTCTACTCTACCATCTTTATGGCTCTTCCAGTTTTGGTGGACTACTTCTCCGTTCAACAATGGGGTATGGGAATCCTCCACCTGAATGTGACCTAACACCATTGTCGGAATGGTTCTGCGTCTTGAAGACTCTACACTGGCATTTTTTTCTTTCCTGGAAACAGTGCGCATATGAGGATTGTGGACTTTTTTATCCTGAGAGTAGTGTACCCATCTGTCCTTTATTTATTTTTTAACCTACTTTTGTCCATGATGTATGCTATATAGAATACATTGTATACATCAGTGTCATACCTAGTAAAGTATAGCTTATTTAAAAAAAAGCTGATTGCTAACCAGTATCTTACCTTTCAGTATATTCCACTATAGCTGTTTTTGGTTATTATATGTAATTCTAGATTCCAGCATTTTGTTGTTACACAAAATTGTAAGGAAAACAATTTCATGCACTAGCAACACACTAGAAGAATTCTTCACTGGAGGTTACCAGTCTAATGGCCCTCGAGCCTTTTTAAGTCTGGCCATTCATGCATCAGTCTTTGTAATTATCAATGCACAAGAACTAGAAAGACTTTGGTGTATGTCTGTGCCTTCCAGCAACTATAAGCTGCTGCTGCCCATAAAGGCCAGAAGTGACAAGCAGGGGTGAATTTATGATTTCCCATCCATTGGTGCAAAAGTTATTTGAATAGGTTTAAAGAAGAGGTCTGTTTCACATAAATGTTTTTTTTCCTGTAAAAGGGTAATTTCTCAACATTACACCTCTTCCTCCAACATGTTTTGCTTATGTCACAGTCAAGGTTTAGATGCTTAGATTGAGTAGTTCTTGTGTTGTTTGTTTTGTGAATGTGCACCATATCTTTCAGGGCTGGATGTGAGAAGACCTTGGAGGCTAGGTATAGATTGCCCTTCAGTAGTCTGTAGGAGACTGAGTACAGGGACAAGGGTGTTTGGGTTTTACACATAGAACATGTTATGTACACCTTGTTGTCTTTACACAAGGAATTTCTGTGGACACCATAGTTGTTGAAAGTGCCTGGTCAGTTACATGCTAAAGAGTATAGTGTATTCAATTATTGGTCTAATGAGGGCTAAACATAGTGGGACTATGATCTCCTTAGATCTGGATGCCATGACATAAGCTATAATTTGCCTCACATAGAAGGATTTTATCACCACTGTAGACACATGGTGATCAAAGTTCAGGTTACTGTCAACCTGAATTCTCAAGTCCCTTACCACTGGGTCTACTCCTAGGAAAGTGTTAACAATGTTATAATGTATAGGGCTGGTCACCATCTCAAAGGGAATAAACATGCATTTTCTGGCACTGAGTTTTAGGCTATGTTTGAGGCACCAGTTACTTGGCTGTCAGACCCTCCTCATCGATATCTTCATCTTTGGAGGAATCAGTCATTGCACCCAACTTGCAGTCATGTGCAGATTTGGTCACCCCAAGACCATCTCTATTTGATATGCCTTCAGAGAGGTGTATTACAAACAGGAGAGGTCCAAGTGCTGATTGCTGTGGAACACCACTAGCAATGGACTTATTGACGTATGTGTATTCCCCCATCGATACTACATGTGTCCTACCCATGAACCAGTTGACTATCCATCGTGTTACATAAGGATATGTGCATTGTTGTTGTTTGTCTTTTGGCTTTTCCTGGTTAGGGGTTGCCACAGCGGAACTCTGGTCCGCTAATGATTGGCAGTTTTTTTTTTTATGGTGTCGAGTTGCCACCCCGACGTCCAACCTTCAACGAAGGCATGCCCATTCAATGGATGTCTTTTGAATGCCCACTCAGCCGCGGGGAAGACATGCAGACTCCACACAGAAGGCACTCCCAACCCAAGCTGAGAATCGAACGGGAGAGCCTCTTGCTGTAAGGCAACAATGCTAGGGATATGTGTGTAAATTTTTGAAATTGTTTATAATACCTAAGTGAGGTAGTATATTGAATGCCTTTACCAGCTAGAGGTAGGCAGTAAACAGTTGTTGTCCATCATCCATGGCTCAAGTGGCCTTGTGAACGTAGTCCACTGGGTTTAGCAGGTGCGACATATTCTTGACAAAACCAAACTGGGATAGATGCATTGTTTGAATATTTCTTGTGTATTTATTAGATCCATGATAACTTTTTCCATTGCCTTGTTTTTAAGACTAGTCCAACTTCTGGGTCTGTTCATGGTACAGCTTTATAAGAGGGATGACCTTTGCCATCCTGCATTCTCTAAGGATGAGGCCTGCCTGGAGGCTGTGGCTGAATAGACATTCTAGTGTGTCTGAGGGGTCAGTTTGCAAACCATATAGGAGGCACCCCTGGATGTTATTAGGGCTCATTTCTGTAGTGTGTTTAGCTCTGAAGTGTGCACTGAGGAACAGTTCTTTAATAACACTGGGGGGTGTAAGTGGTAGAGGGTATTTCCTGGGGAGTAAGTAGTCATATTCGAGTCTCATGTACTCTGTCTTCTGCTTGTACCTTATTGCTATTATGTCACACTTTTGAGTAAAGTTACTGTCCTCTGCTCTATCTTGCACATTGATAACTACTTTAGCCAATGAAATGTTTATGCCAAGGCCTTTCTCTCTGGACTATAAGGTTGAGAGGTATGCCTTCAATTATAATTGAAATGTCATGAAATCTCAAGAAAATAATTGACTTTTATTGCATGTATATTCCTGTACAGTACAGGGCCTTTTTTTGTTTCTAAGTCGCCGGTACGACTTTCTGCATACATAAGTTAGTAAACAAACACACACATTCCATTTGAAATAGATGTTTCATTTATTTTACAAAAGAAACAAGCAAGCAGACACACAGGCCCAAAGCGAAGTCATACTTTTATTTAATGAACTGTTTTGTAACTGTCATATCTAGGCATAGATAGTTTTTGTTTTATATAATTTTACAGGTTTACACTGAAACTCTGTAAATTGCAATTAAAAGCCAAGTATGATATTTTATTGCAAAGAAACATTTTGCTGATGAATCACAACAATGCAAGACGTGTATAATGCAGACTCGTTAGTTGAAAGAAAACCATTGCACATAAAAGTATAAAAATATTTAAAAATGGAAAGATCTTTCTATACTTAACATATGCACTGTATTAAACAGCTTATTGATATGTATACATTTTACATACATACATACAAAAATTCCAGCGTGAACAATAATGCCATGCTTGTTGGCAAAGGTGTAGTTACAGTTTCATCTCATTACCATTTGTTATATTTCATCGACTAGCATCTTGCTTGAATTCCACTTCTGCATTTTGCCAAACTGTTTAACATGCTTTCAGAACATGGTATAATTTGATACTCCATTTACAATTTTCTGTTTGTGTCTTGCACCATGTAGCTTAGGTTTTGAGTCAATAAGATCTATCAGCCACTGATTTGCGTGGCAATCCAGGTGAAATGAAGAAGTAAACCAACAAACAAACAAACTAACAAACAGTTGAATAAAAACATAAGGGTAACAAACTAAATGATTTGAAACATAAGTTAAGTTGAATTCATGGTACCTTGGAGACACACTCCACATATAGTTGTTATTGTTGTTACTTATTAAAATAAACAATTAAATATTTGTTTACAGGTACTTTACGTGTGTATATGTAGTTGGTACTGTAACGGGACATAAAATGGTAAGTAGCACAGTGTGTGCAAAGCTAAACTGTACAGTAAGTGTTGACATGGAGGGCATGTGCAGTTCAGAGATATCTCTACCACACTAATGGTAGTATGACAATTGGTGTGGTCAGTAGTATATTGTAATGAGCATATAATGACATTCAAATGAGATGGATCATAGGAATACATTCATCAAGAAACTGTTGTTTTTGTCGGCATAGGTATCCTATATGCAAAATGCACATTTCTAAGATACTTGGTCATTATCTATTAGACTGATTAAGTTCATAGATGTATACTAGGCATGGAGTTCAAAGGACCAGTGAAAACCATAGCCACCTAAGACCAAGCACTGTAGAGTTAAGCTCCATGGTCAAGAAGCACCATGCTATATAACCCAAAGAGGAATTATGATTTCCAGGCTATTCATTCTGAATATTATTTAATACAGATCATGTGTAGAATTGCTTGACCTGCATAGGAAGTTTATTCCACAAGTATAGGATTCCTTGGGGCAGAAATCTGTTGTGACAGGTCATGTATTTTTGTGCCTATAAAAGATTACAATTTTTGTTGTGTATGTGCATGGTGATCTGTGTTTTACAATAGTGGGGCCAGCACTGACCCCTGTGGAACCACCATAATATCGACAGGCGGGGTGGTTGAGGTAAATTAGCCAACTTTGACTGAGTGTGATCTGTCGGTGAGCCAGTTAGAAACCTACCTGATAACATAAGGGTTGATATTTAACTGGGAGAGTTTATCACTGATGCCCAAATGTGGGACTGTGCTAAGTGAAGATAGGTTGTATGCACAGATTTGCCTTCTTTTATGGATCTGGTGATGTTTTTCAAGACATCTACCAGGTTTAACAGTGATGACCCGTCTTTGACAAAACCAAACTGTGTTTGATCAATAGTTTGGAGATCACCTATGTCCTTATTTACAGGGTCCATGATGATTCATTTCACGGCCTTACAGATAAGGATGGTTAGGCTTATGGATCATAGGCTCATAGGAGGTTACTAGTCTATGGGTCGTGATACAGACTCTAGATCTCAGAGCAATCAAGATGATGTTCCTGTTGAAGGACATGTATCAGTGCCTATTCCCATTCCTCATAGGATGATAAGAAGTTACCAGGCTATTGGTACTGAGGCCCTTATAAGCCTAGCCAATAGTTTAGAAGATGTTTAGACAAGTCAGCACCCAAAGCCCTGTCCACCAGGGACACAGGTGGAATCCCAGGGGTGTATTTTCTGGTTCTCATCCAGTTATCAAGGTTGCGCTTAAAAAGGGGATAATGAGGTAGTGTGGTTGATGTGGAGAGGGATTCTATTTCACAAATGGGGGAGTGTGTGGGACACAAATCGGTCCTGCCAACAAGTCCTATTGGCATCACAGACCAGGATGAGGTCGCTCATATGGGTTGCTCAAGTGGAGCTTGACTTTTGGATATGCAGCAGTACCATCAATGCGGGATGTGAGATTACTTTGTATGCCAGACACAGGTCACCTCTGAGGAGTCTGTATGAAACTGAGTAGAGCAAAATGGCTTTTAGCCTGTCTCTGTAGGGTAGATGTTTGAGGCCCTAGATTCTCTTGATGAGGAACCTCTGTGGTCTCTCCAGCTGCTGCATGTGCTTTGCGTGGTACATGCTGAAGTGGGCCTTGTACTGAATAATTGGCCTTATAAGGGAAGAATACAGGGATGTTATGAACTCTTTGTCCTCAGGGCATTATTGTTCTGGCATGAGTAGTTTTTATAATATATGGTTGGATAATTAAAGTCACCCAGGATCAGGGTAAAGGGTTGAATCTTGATAGACTGGAAGAGATCCAGATAGGTGGAGTGGGCATCTTGAGTAAAATTTGGGGGTCTGTAGCTAGCAATAATTTGAATAAGGGTCTTGTCAATGGTTAACTGCACTTGGAGTGTCTCCTGTGCATCATAGTGTTTGACCAGCCTTAAGGTGTGTTTGTCTTTAATATATATTGAAACTCCATATCGTTTGGCTTTGCTGCCCACAGTTGGTGGTCTGAATGTATGATAGGATAAGTAACCAGGTAAGGCTGGGGTGCTCTCTGCAGCTTTGAACCAGGTTTCTGTGACTGCACATATCTCAACATCTTCCAGGGTTAAGAATGCTTGCAATGAGTTCAGTTTCATGTTTAGACTCCTAGCGTTTAGCAGCATGACCTTTAATTTGTGTTTTGTTGAAATGTTTATGTTGGTAGCATGGACGTCATGACTTTTCCTAAAAAGGCAGTATGGGGGAGGCAAGGGCCTCTGGCAGAAGCCTGAAGCCCAAGTCAGACAGGTGCAGGCCATGTCTAGCAAAGCATCATGGTCTGTCCATCATATATTCCCAGGCTGTCAGGTACTGGATCACCCTGGAATGACACCAGAAAGTAAACCAGTTGCTAAAGTCAATCATTTTCTGTTTGTATTGAGGCATCATTATGGGTGATAGTAGAATGCTGCTTAAGGCTATGGACATACCTGCATGGGACCCATATTGAGCAAGATGAATCATGTCTTTCTTCATATAGTCCAGGGAGGTACATCTCAAGTTGATCATGCCAGCATGGACTATGACAGAGTCATAACAGTACCTGTTGTTCAGAGATTTGAGTGCGTGCGTGATATGGCAGATTTCGGCACCTGACAAACAATTAACTGTGACTTTCTCCTTATCCAGCCTGGTGAGAGGCACATCTGTGTGTCTCAGTATGGAGTATCCTATGAATAATATATTGGGTTTATGGTTAGGCCTTAGTGGTTGCTAGACATTGGTGTGTGGACTACGCATGGTATGTGGTGTGGAGGGTTGTGCAGTTCTCTGGTGTTTTTGCCTCTGAGGTCTCCTTTGTTTGGGTTGTTTTTTGTTGAGAACCTCAGCATATCTGGGTCTGTGTTGTGGAGTTTGGGTGGTGTTTGAGATGTAGTGATTGTGTTGACAGCCTTCTCAGTGACAGATATACTGGCCTTTGGGGGAGAGAGCATAGACTCTTGCTTCTTTATGTATGGGTGAGTAGTTACTGTAGTTTGAGTCACACTTTTAATACTCTTTTCAAGTGGCATATGACAAATGCAAAAAGCTGTTATTTGTAAAACTAGCAATACAATGTCAGTGACACGAATGCTATTAGAAGCAGCTATACTGTCACCTTAGTTAAAATACCTCCTGCATGCCAGTGTATAACTGTATGCATATATAGATGTATATATCCACCAACATACCCCACATATATAGGCATGTGCACATCTGTATACTTAAACAGAGACATGTACAAACTCAGAGACAGATTTATGTGTGTGTGTGCATGTGTGTGTGTGTGTGTGTGTATGTGTGTGTGTGTGTGTGTGTGTGTGTGTGTGTGTGTGTGTGTGTGTGTGTGTGTGTGTGTGTGTGTGTGTGTGTGTGTGTGTGTGTGTGTATGTGCATGTCTGTATAGACATACAAATATATGTGGATCTATAAAGACATAAATATATACAGCAAATACATTGTAAATAACCAAAGCAATCAATATGATAAACACATGACACATACATTTATTTATTTAAATGAATATCTGTTTCCCTCTTAACCACGGTGGTGCAGTGGTAGCGTTGTCGCCTCACAGCAACAGGTTCTCCCATTCGATTCTGCATGTCCTCCCCGCGGTCAAGTGGCATTCGAAAGACATGTGTGAATGGCGTGCCTTTGTTGAAGGTTGGGCATTGGGCTGACACCTCAGCACCATAAAAAAATCGACTGCCAATCATTAGCAGATGGGAGTTCTGCTGTGGCGACCCCTAACCAGGGAAAGCCAAAAGAAAAACAACAACAATATCTATTTCCCTCTTGATAATGGTGTCATCAACACAGCCATCTGAGTCACAAAAGAGGAAAGTTTGAGAAAAGTTATGAGAATTCCAATAATAACACTGAAGTATACCGCCAAAACAGCTATGTCCACTGCATACTGAATTTTAATAAAATAGACACATTATCAGATATCTAGCATTTACAAATTTGACACACATTCAATAATGCCTTGAATTGGAAGCCGGTCAGTAAGACATAAGAAGGACATGGTTTTACAACCACATGAATAAAAACGTAAGTTTACATACTGCATACATAGTTATCCACACAGATATGAAAATATACAGAAATAGAGAGACTACATTTACCTCAACTTTCAAATGGTAACCAGTGTAACTCTACTGCAGTCAAATATTCAGGAAAGGAGTGAAAGATCTAAACATTTTACCACACTGGAGGGAAGACAAAGAAAAATTCAGTTGGATGGAATCAGCATTATACAAACAGTTACTGTATGATTCCTGAAGGGCTTCAGCTACTGGGAAAATAGTTTTAGTGCAGTTACAGGATTTCATTTCAAAGTTATCTGACATGTTTTTTATTGAAACGGTCTAAGATTTTCTGGTTTTAGAGTCTTAGGACATTTGCAACTCAGTGGGTTTGTTTCCAAGATGCAACTGTCCAAAGCAGTGCTGTTGTGCAAAATGAGGGAAACTGTCTTTATAAATGTATGTCTGCATGAGTACATACATGAATAAGCAACACTACTGCTGACCAGATGAAAAACAATTACCAGCAAAGGGAGAAGGGCATGTAGCAACAAGCATGAAACAAATACAATTGCCTAGGCTGGGATGATCATTCTACCAAGTTTCACAAAAAAACAAGCACATACTAAAAGATATATAATTTCACTGCTACAAAGGCTGCAGATCTGAGTGCGACTGGACTGCACCTCTGGCTGTGGCTAAACCAGTCAATCAGCTAATATAATAGCCTATGGTTGGGGGAAGATAAAAACAAAAAGACAAACTGTAAAGATTGCAAAGAATGACCATCCCCCACTAAAGTTTGTGAAATCTGACCTGCAGCATACTAAAGAGCTTCTGTGAAAATCCTGCCACTGTGTGAGCATGTGACTTACACAGCACTAAAATGTAAACAAAGCACTCTAGCAAGCAACTGATTTTAGAAATGAGATAGTGCCCCTTTAAAACATTCCATGTATTTGTATACCGATGAAGTTCTGTGTAGAAATATGTTATGCTTTCTTTTACATTATTATAATATCATTACAGACACATATATGCATTTACACCTATTACGTATATTTCTTCTAGCAAATACCTTTAATTATATAACCTCCTTATAGTTAATTTTTAAACCTGTTTAATATGGCCAAAAAAGAATAATACTTACTATAGAACTTTGGCCTTCTCACTACAACCCGGTCAACTGACTACTACCCAGTCAACTGACTCCAGCTGGTTAGGCCTACACTTCTGTAGGTGGAACTGCTGGCTAAAGCAGGAGTTCCTTATCAGTGATGACAGGTGCTCACTCAACTCCTGGCAGATATAAATCTCTTTCCAGTCGGTACCTCATGTGCATGCCTGGATCTTATCTAGATATGACTCCCTAAGAAGGTAGATCATTATCAAGGTCTCTTTGTCTGGACTGCTTGGAACACAACCTTATGTCTTCACATGTGCTGCCATCATTAGATGTGCCAGAACCAGAATAAATAAAAGTATGAGCAGGACTGTGGTTTACAGGTTTGGAACCACTCTCTCAAGGGTGTGACATCATCTTAACCAAACCCAGCTAAATAGCAGGGACATTACACTAGGTACTATTACTGGCAAGTTTAGTTTAACAAAAAATGCTTTATTTTATATTTATTTTTTATTTTATTAAAGGAATGCATTCACATTTCATTTATCTGGTGGATAAGAACAATATGCAATCATCATTTTTCTTTGTATAACTTACAACCGCTGGCCATTGCTTTATTTACCTTTTTAAATTATTGCACTAGAATATCATTTATTCCTGCAGTAGAGCAGCAGTAACACACACACACACACACACACACACACACACACACACACACACACACACACACACACACACACACACACATATATTTTTAAGGGGGTGTGGTTTGCAGAAATGCATATTCCTATGTATCTAATTGCCAACTTTTATTAAGTTGTTGTTTTTCTTTCGGCTTTTCATGGTTAGGGGTTGCTACCATGGAACTCTGGTCCACTAATGATTGGCAGTCGATTTTTACAGTGCCGAGGTGCCTGCCCGATGCCCAACCTTCAACGAAGGCATGCCCATTCACGCATGTCTTTTGAACACCACTTGACCATGGGGAGTGCATGCAGACTCCATACAGAAGGTGCTCCAGCCAAGAATCAAACGGGAGAACCTCTTGCTGTGAGGCAACAATGATACCTCTGCACCACCGTGGCTTACATGTTTTTGTTGAGAAGGTGTGACAGTTGATGTGAGATGGGCAGAGTTTGTCATTTATTCATACAGTACAGCAGCATGTTTTTAAACATTTTGGGGGGTGTACTGTCTGAAGTATATATTCTTATGTATGTGATTTCCAACTTATATCAAGTGTTGAGTGTTTTGAAGTGAGAAGGTATGCCAGATGTTGCTAGAAGGGCAGAGATTACACTTCATGGTTGTGCAAACTCTTATACATATGATTCCATTTTATTTTTTCTAAATATATTCAGTTTTGAGCTTGTTTGAGGCTATCAATGCATTGCCATGGCACACTGGAGACTGCTGAGGACTTTTCCATTCAATAGTACTTTCTGCAGTGCATTCACATGAACCTGAGGTCAAGTTCATGAGTGGCCAAGACCTAGTTATGTAGATAAGTGGCCTTACATGTTCATGTGTTACTTTGATTCATAAAGGTATATAAAAGAGCTTATTCTATATACAAAGCACATAAACAGACCTGACTTTATGTGGAATAGTTTAATATCACCATACTAACTTGTTATTACTTAAATTAGTCTGCAAATTACTTAGGACTCAGACTTCTTAATGTAAGAAAAAAATAATAAAAAAAATAGAATTTAATATGAAACACTTGAAAGTGATGTAAAATTAGTGAGCTGCCTTGAAGAAATGTTTATTTTGCTGCTATGATGGGCATATTACTATGGATTTCATGAATACTGTAAAGTTGTCATTTTCTAATTAGAAAATCATTACAGCAGCAGTGGAAATCATTAGTGATCACAGAGAAAATCATTTACTTTGGTGTCGTGTAGTGATTGTGCATACATATGTATTTTAATTCTGACTTACTGAATGGTATGGATGTGCTGTTGGCTGAACATAAATGCTTATTTACTTACAGATTTCTGAGTGTCATTGATGAATGCAAAATGACAGCATTATGAATTCATGAAAGTGGTAGGGGCTAAGGGAAGGAAGAATTTGTTAACAAAGTGAATTGCTTTACTATTCTGAATGTATTTATGATATTGCAAACATTAGTATAGCACAGCTTTACTTAGCTGGACTGAGGCTTTGTTTGTGTATATAATTATAGGGTTTGTGTTACCTAACTTTCTTATAGGAGGATGGCAGGCACACTTTCATTGTTACATAGCTAGACTATGACACTCATGATTGAGGTGTGAGCACTGGCTATTACCAATGTCTGCAGCACCAATACTCATCTGCTCAGGAAGGTTTGTTTAAAAACAGTAACATGTATTTATATAGAGAATTGAATACTGACAAGGAATGATTACATGAAACACATTAAATTACTATTAATAGGTGAACCTTTGACATCTACACAGAATGACAATGAAAGCAGTGTGAGTGGTAAGTTTCCCCCACACCTGATTAATAGGCATATAGTAGTGTATGCTATTTTTTTATTACTAATGTTTTCAAATAATTTTTTTGCAGGGTCAGCAGAAGGAACAAATAATTCCACTATACTAATACATTTGGAGGATAACAGCAACAGAATAGCTGTTGAGATGATTAGGATAACATAGCTATATTTATGAGGCAGCCTCCATTCATACACTATTTAGGATGGGTCCCTATCAGATGATCGAAACGATATTTCCATGAATACGAAATGATCGACACGTATTGTGCGAACTACGTAAACACCAAAATCTGAAATGTTGAAGTGTTTTGGTTGGCCAGTATGCGGTATAGCTCCGTAAGGTAAGTGTGCAGTAGTTATGGACCTTAGGGTAGGGTGCGGGTTAAGGTAAGTGTATAGATAGGTAATGTATGTAAGATTTAGTGTAGTGTTAGAAGTAGGGTTTTGTTAAATGTATTTATGTGTATCATTTATTTTGTTAGGGTATATCTCCGTAGGGGAAGTGTGCGGTAGTTACGGACTTTAGGGTTAGGGAGGGGTTAAGGATAGTGAATAGATAGTTGTGTATGTGGGGTTTAGTGTAGTGTTAGAAGTAGGGTTTTGTTAAATTTATTTATGTGTATTATTTATTTTGTTTGGGTATATCTCCTTAGGGGAAGTGTGTGGTAGTTACTGACCTTAGGGTTAGGGAGGGGTTAAGGATAGTGCATAGATAGTTGTATATGTGGGGTTTAGTGTAGGGTTAGAAGTTGGGTTTTAGTGCTTTACTTTAGGGTTAGGAGTAGAGTTTGGTTAGTGTATGTATGTGGTTTATTATTTTGTTTGGGTAGGTAGTATGTAGTGGGTGTTGGGGTTGGCTGACTATGACCGTTCGATGTTTTAAATTTCATGGTTTAGTGCATTTGGTCTGTTCGCGGTTCGATTAATACATGTCGCTCTTTTGGTATTCACTGAAATGGATTTTCGTGGAACTGATATAGACTCCTTAGGACTTACCAGACTCAAGCAGGAATCAGTCTTGGAATTGGCAGAAGATGGAGTACTATACAAACAAGTGGGGGCAGATCACATGAGGCTGCAAGTGCCTCTCAACAGAGTACTGAAATTAGTTGGAGGGAAAGTGCAACAGATTTCATGCAAGCCACATCAGCATTCATCTACACTAGCAGAACCTCTCATTCAAGGTCCATATCACATTCCTACAGCATTATCAGATCAGTGTCAGCAGGATCACCTGTCTCAAGTAGGTCATTACATTGGAAAAACCCATCATCTAGCTCTCATGACAGCCCCTCTTAAAAATCACTTGCACCATCACCAAGCCTATCTTTAGGAAATGTGTATGACACATTTAACCTTGACGTACTGTGAATCAAATGTAACATTTCTGTTGCTTACAGTTTAATCTTGTCACACACAGGTCAGTGTTTAACTCAAAAGGGAATAAATGTTAAAATTTAAAAAAGGGGTAATTGACACTATTTAACGTTATGCATTTCTTTCCAGTAATGGTACAGCTTAAAACCTCTTGCAACTGTGAAAAGAAATCTATATGTCATAACATATGATTTGCAAGCATTAACACCAATGTTCTATGCATTTCCATTGTTAAAGCTGGCAGTTACCTACAACTTAATACACAAGTTTACATGGAAACACTAATAAGAAAATTATGTATTAAGATATGTATCTTGCCATGTGAACAACAGCAGCCTATTCACCCTCACCATGTACAATGGTGAAATTGTCTGTTTCTGAGGTCACAACTTATTGTGTGTGACAAAATAAAATAATCTGATGTGTGGTACCTCAACAAACAATTGAGAAAACATTGCGTAATATAAAAAAACAGCATGTTGATTCTTCATTCAATTCAAGGTAGGGAACTCAAGTTGAAGTAACACTTTTTAGTTATAGTACCACTTCAGGGCATTCAGTACATACATAGTTAGACCACCTCCCTACAATGTATTGTGCAAAACAGTTAAAATTTGATTATTCCTAATTTGATGCCTTAATATATCACTGAATAGGAGTCAATGAGCACTCAGGCATGACTTTTAGAAACAATAATATGAGTCACTGTTCTGAAATAAGAAAACAAATAATTATTTAAAGAAGAGAAGGAATGTTAGTTGAACAGTGAAAGCAGACAATGCATCATGCAGCATAGCCCACAGATATCACTGCCTGCATTAATTATACTTTATGTGCTTTTTACAATAAAATCAACAATAACCTGAATGGTGTGGTCCATATTTCTAGACTAGATGACACCTCTTTACCTGACCCTGCCACATTGGGTCCATCTCTACTGCTGTTGGCTGCTCATCATTAGTCATAGTGGGACTGAAAATGGGAGCTTTACTGACAGCATTGGTCACTTTACCACCAGACTGACACATGATCATGTTCTGCAGAATGCAACATGCAGTAAACATTCTGCACTCAGTAGCTGGGTCATACTGAAAGGCACCCCCAGACTCATTCCGACACCTAAGATGACTCTTCGGGAGACCAAAGACCCTCTATACGACAATATAGGTCTGGGAAAGGGATGTGTTTTAGGTGTCTTCTGTAGCTCCACTTGCATTTCTCACAAGTGTTATAAGTTGTGGCTCCAGTGGATATCCAGCATCACCTGAAAGGCAAAAAAAGAAAGAAAGAAAGAAAGAAAGAAAGAAAGAAAGAAAGAAAGAGGAAATGGAAGGAATAAACACAACAAAGAAAAAGTGGATGAGAATTCAGGTATGCATTTTATCATGAATAACTACTTAATAAAATTAAAAAAAAATAAATAAACAAACATTTTTCCACTTATCAACACAATGTCCACTGAGAATCCTACCATGCAGGAACAGGTGGTAGAATGAGCTAGTGTGACAGATGTTAGAATCATGTGCACATTCATGATGCTGGGCAGATACCTTGGTGATGCATCCCCATGACTCACACTCCACCTGGCAATTAATGGAATGGTAGGCCTTCCTATTGTGGTACTGCTCCTCCATGGGCAAGAAAGGGCCCTAATTGCAACACAGGTGCAATTTATTGCTCTGAGTACTTCAGGGAAATGTGCCCACCCCATAAAAGGCATGCATAGTCCAGTCCTGAGGTGACACTGGGAAATAGACATACTGATACACACATACCAAGAATGCATCCAGGAACTGATGCAGTATGCTTAATGCAGAAGCCTGTGCAATACTCAATGTGTCTGCAGTCTGTCCCTGAAAGGTTTCCATGATAAGTATAGTGAGGGCTATACGTACATTTTTAAATGCTGCTATAGCCATCATTCATTTTAAGTTTATATTTTAATGAAAATAAAACAAAAATAGATCCACATGGATTAATAGGTGGTTGTGCCTTAGTTAGCATCTCTTCATTAAGCCTTTTAGCTCTTATTTTCAAAGTCCTACCAATTATATATTACATACTGCCATCCAGTATCCTAATGGCAAATGTATATTGTGTTTCATACTTTTAGGCACTTTATTGTAGTCACATCATATGGTCTTATACATTTATACTTATTTTATTTTCTTTATCAGTTTTATTTTTACCACTACATGTGTAACATAGCATTTGTTTCTGCTTAATAAGCTTTCAACTTGTTACTTTATTTTTAGTTTATTTTGATTTTTATTTTTACTATTTAAATTTTTATTAATTTAATCTTTCTTCCTTCTGTAAACTGTCATTCTTATGGTACAAGCCTGAGTATTGAAATTTCATTCAGTGATAAGCACGTTTCCCTGTGTGTTGATTGTATGACAATAAAGTTTACTTTGACTTTTGACTTTATGCAGCAGTGATAAGAAGTTATGTAGCTCATACAGTCCTGGCTTATTCATTCATTTGCAGACACGTTTATAATGCAGATGCTTTCTAATTATTAAAAAAAAAACTGCAGTGATATTCCATTGTTTTGTCTTTCACATTGCCAGTACCTTGCAGAATATTTTCTAGAAAATATTTTAACCTTAGGACAGCCCACCAGTTTTCTAAACCTGCTGATATAGGCAATCAAACAGACCGTTGACAGTTGAATTATAGATGTAGGATGTAGGGGTTGACCTAACTGCAAATTGGTGGCACAGCTGAAAGAAATTATAAGCAAACATTTTTATGGTTAATCATTTCTTCTACCAACAGGCCATTCTAATGAACCACTCAAGTATGGCATGTATCCCACACATCTCTGCATCGGGTTACAAGCATTGATGCAGAAACCGCAGAGAACAGGTCTCAAGACAAGAAAGGGAAAATAAATCAGCTTAGTGTTATAAGGTGGCTCAAGGCAAACAATTACACATCGGATTTGGAAACTGTTAACCTTTGTAAATGAGAACAGAATGAAATTACTGATAAACTCCACTTGCTCTATAACACCAGTGCACAGAAGTGTCACTGACACAGAAAAGTAATTAAATACCTAACATGTAATGGAATGCTGATTCTGCACATTCCTCCATTACAACATAAAGGTGACTTCGTACCATTAATAATATTACTGCATTCATTATCTCCTAAGCTATCCACATTCCACATTTCACAATGACCCCACCAAGCTGATTCAGTTGTACTGAAGGATAAATTGCTGACTGTGTCTTAGATGCCTCAGGTTCCTTTACTCTGCACATGCTAGAGGAGCTAACTGGGGTGGGATGGGTGTGGCTGGCTAATGCTGACTTGCTCATCATGGGTTTGGGAGATGTGGGTTTTGTGCACCCACAGAAATGTCCTCCAGAGGAAAGTCCAGAACAGCACACCATATGCACAAGAACTCAGAAGTATAACCCTAATTGAGAAGTGTATGCACTCTTACAGAGCATTATAGGTGTATAGAGATGTGCATTCACATGGGAGTTTGGTGTCCTATTTGCTGGTCAAAATGAAGGCTGGCTATAGCAGCATTTAAAAATATCTCAATTTTCTGCTGGATAACAGCCCAAATTCCTGACTCTTGTTTCTCCCTGCTCAGTGTCCTGTACTTCTGGGGGTGGTAGGGGAATAGAAGAGTGACTAAGGAGGAATAAAGGTCAATAGTTGTGGGAGATTGAGTTAAAATACTAAATAAAGAGAGAAAATTCACACACTGCCATATTCAGACTTAATGCAGCAACCAGCAGTCTGCCTTGCAGCACTTATTAGGATGTCAGCTACCCCAAAATTATTCACAATGAGAAGAGGAAGCACAAAACACATGCACTACAATTCAAAGTGGCAAATCAAAAATATCCAAACTAATGTCACTTAGGTTAATCTCATCATCCAAAAACAGACCTTGAACACTGTCTGCAAAAATCATGCTGTATAAAAACCCTCTATGCAAGAAAGTGAGACCAAATGATATTAATACATGGAAAATTTGAACAAATACAGCTTACATTATTGCAAGTTAAAATATGTCAGTGCACTCCTGGAATAAACCTAATATTTCCACTAATTAATAAAACACAGGGAGAACTTTACTCTTTGTGTTAACATAAAATGGTTGAAAGAAGTTGCCCTTAATGCATGTTTCTATTTCATTGGTACACTGTAACTCCACTAACAGAGAAACATGAAGAAATACCTAATATGTAATGGAAAGAATCTATGGATTTTATGCTAGGCTGCTGTAGTTTATCTAAATTATTCATTAATTGAAATATTGATTTTATTTATCCATTCCAAAGCACAAATACTATCTGCCTAGAATGGGGATAAAACCTCATGATATGGTCAGGATTTTGTATTCCCCTTGACAGTAAATAATTTTTACTCAAGTGGCACTTGTGTCTAGGAACACAGATGACAGGATTGCATTTTTGGGGCTTGCAGGTTCAAGCTGTTCAGAGTGTAACACATTGTCAGTTACATTATTAAATACACAGTTTTAATCCTTCAAGCTGTATCTTTGCTGCTGCTCCTCATAAATAACAATTTATATTCTTTTACCTATAGCGATTTTCATCAAATTATGCATGGAATCAAATCTGCAAAACATACTGTGATGTCAAGAAAAAGTAATATTGTAACAGATAACATGAGAAAACATTGTCAGTAAATGCACTATTTGCAGTTTAAAATATAATTAATGTTTGATTATTCTGGACCTAAAACAAAAGGGCCTGCACAAAGGGTCAAAACCAACTGCAATGAGTGAAACTGCAAAGAAAGTGTGTTCCATGTTTCTATTTTTTTTTTTAACACTGATGAGATCCTGTAATTTATTTTTAGAATCCTTTAATATCACTAATCATACTGAAGTCCATAAATACATTGACTCCAAGCTAAAACATTTGTAGCTGTGCAAGAGTTTTAAAGTAGAATACAAAATAATCTTTCCACTGATGGTTTAGTATCCAGACAACCATTTTTATCTCAGACATTTAGATGTTTGGGTTTCTCTGGTGCAGTACAAATGTCTCTAAGTAAACAGGCCTAAAAGTCTGAAACAGAATTCCAATAAGTAGGTACATCCAGAACAGACTGAGCACAGAATTAGTTACTAAAGTCTGCTGGTAATCCCTTACAAAAAAATACCTCTGTTGAAAAGTATGCATTCTGCTTCTCAGGGAAAAGGGAGAAATAATTTCTGTTTACAAATTAATAAAGTAAGTATGAGTTTCTGCAGTGCAGTGAAACCAAATTAAATGACATAGACTAGGTTTCCATAATTTATTCATATATTACTACACAGCTCAGTTTTCTTTTAATTTAAAACGCCTTTCTATGATGTCTTTCATATCTTGAAAGTTCATTTAAACAGATTATAGCGAAAGCATTCAAAAGCTTTCTCTTCTCCTCTCCTTTCCTCTCTTTTACTCACCTCTCTCATTTTGCCCTCACAGTGCTTACTTAATGACAAGGTTAGTGGAAATAAACATACTATTTTAGTAATCCAACAGCAGAACAATGTACTAGATTTAACTAGGTACTGAATTAATAAAAATGCTAAGGTAAATTTAATGTTTTAAGAGGTTTATATAAAACAAGACTGACATTTCAAAGACATCTACCATTATATCTTAAAGCCCTGACCTCTGTACAGACAATAGTTTCACTTTTCTAAGAACTATTTTGTTTAGTATATAAAATTAAAATGTGAAAATGTGATGTAACTTCTTAACATATTTAAAAATTAGTTAAGGTGGTAGTGCAACACAATGTTTCATATATGGCATTTTGTCTAGTATAGTTTTTGATATTCCTCCCTCTCTAACATAGATGACAAACAGGTGGGATAATTTGTTTAGATATTTTATTACATAAAAACACATTAGGATAGATAGCAGCATCATAAAATATAAACAAACTTTTTAACAGACAGACCTTACATACATGCTTACATCTCAACAGCTTCCTACAAAATGGCAGTCAGGCTCATACGTGCTCAGTATTTATACACTTGTGCAAGCCTTATATAGCATTTTAAAGGTACATACTCACATATTGATCTACATCCTCCCTTTTAAAAAGATTGCCCTTAAATGAAAATGACATTGGAGTTAGACATGCATTGCTATAGACATTAGAAACAAACACAATGTTCATGTCCAAGTTGGTGTGTATCTCTAACATGGTTTGGAGATGCGACTGGATCTGGCAACATAACAATCTGGACTGGGTTTAGCAACAGGGACAGTCTTCAGAGAATAACTTGTATCAGGAACTTCTGGATTCATCACAAGAATGGAAATATTCCCTGGAGCTTCTTCTGGAACTGGAACACTAGATAACTCACTGTGAGATAAAGAGTCTTTCTCACAGGTTATGTGCTATGATATAGGCTTGGACACCGACATCAGATGTTTTCGATTCCGCCTAAACTCTACTCCTTGTGATTCCACAATGTATGATCTTGGCTCTGGGCAAATATTCTTCATGACTCCAATCTGATCATAACCTTTGGATGTCTGCATCTTTACCACTTCTCCTTCTCGTAATGGATTGAGTGGTTTGCTGCTCTTATCATAGTAGGACTTCTGGGTTAAATCCTTCTTCAAGGGATTGGTTTTCACTGACCTGTTATTAACACATGGAACTAAGAATTGACTACTGATTGGTAATGTGGTTCTGGTTTATTTTGACAAAAGTGTCTTGGCAGTTGAACCAAGATGTTTATCAGGAGGAATATTTCAGAGATTCCAAAGATTCAGCAAAATATCACTATTGTCTTGTTTTGACTTCTCTAGTAACATTTTGCACTTTGAACTGTAAGTTCTGCCAAACCATTTGACTGAGGATACTCCAGGCTACTTGTTACATGAATAAAGTCCTACTCTTCGGCAAATCTTTTGAACTGTTGGCATGTAAACTGTGTGCCATTGTCAGAAATAACTTTGGGCAGGCTACTATGGACTGCAAAATGACACTTCATCTTAGTAATGACAGTAGTGGATGCTAGATTGGGAAGTAGGTCACTCTCAAACCAGTTGGAGTAAGAGTCTATTAACACCAAATAATGTTGATCATTTCATTCGAAAATGTTGATGGCTACTGTCAACTGAGGTAGTTCAGGAATCTGGTTTTAGCTGAAGTGGTTCATTCTGTTGATGTGACCTAGTACTATTACACACAGAACAAGATGAAAGCACTGTCTCAATATCTTGTGACATAGAAGGCCAAAATACTAATCCTCTCACCCTTCTTTTGGTAGAGTCTGCTCTTGGGTGACCACAATGCAAGATAGTATTGTACTCTTGTTGCAAGGACTTTGGAACAATTACTTTTGGACCTTTCATGATACCTTTGTTGGACAAAATCTCATCTCTGTATGGAAAATAAGGTTGCACTTCTTGAGGTAAACTAGATTGCTTTGATGGCCATCTTTGCTAAATAAAGTGTTTAAGCCTCTGTAAAACTGGATCTGTGGCTGTCTGGTCTCTCAGCTCACCAAGACATGTGGAAGAAGAATTTCTCACTTCCATGGCTTCAAAATCAAGGTTCTCGTTCTTATGCTGTTCAGTGCTGTTTCTGGGCAATCTGGACAATGTCAGCAGGATAAAGAAGTTTGCCTTTCTTGTAGACCAGAGTGAAATTATACTTTTGCAATATCAACGTCAAACATTGCAATCTGGCTGGAGCTGTATGCACAGCCTTTCTCACTCAAGACAGTGACTAGAGGTTGGTGGTCTGTTTTAATCTGGATAGGTCTACTATAAACATAATCATGGAACTTTGAAAATGCAAACACAATTGCCAAAAGCTCTTTCTCTATCTGAGCATACTGCATTTCAGTTTGGGTAAGAGTTCTCAATGCATAGGCAACAGGTTGATCCTTTTGTAGAATGACAGCACCTACACCATATCTTGAAGCATCACATGAAAGAGTGACTGGTTTGTAAGCATCATAGTATCTGAGAGTTGGTGGACTGGCAATTCTCAGTTTCAGGACATCAAATGCTCTTTGGTGCTTTTCTAAGACCAGGATACATCTTTACTTGTCAGCTCTCTGAGCAATGTTGAAAGTTGGCTCAAGTCTGCAATGAAATTGCCTAGATAGTTAACCATGCCAAGAAAATGTTGCAGGGCTTGAACTTTGTCTGGAGTTGGCATCCCGAGAATGGCTGTCTGTTTAGTAGGGTCTGGTCATAGACTTGAACTGGTAAATAAATGACCAACATAAGTAACTTCTTGTGGCCTGAATTTGCATCTCTATAGAATGAGCTTAAGATTCACTTGATGTGCTCTTTCCAGAACTTTTCTGAGGTTTCTGTCATGCTCAGCTTCACCATTACCTCCTACTAGTATGTCTACTATAATAGCACAAGGATACCCAGAAAAAAACTTGCTCCATTGCACATTGAAAGACTTCACTTGCAGAATTTATCCCAAATGGCTATCTCAAAAATCTGTACCTTCCAAATGCAGTACTGAACATAATTAGCAATGAGTATTTCTTGTCAAGTTGAATTTGCCAAAATGAACTCTTTGCATCTATGTCAGAAAAAACAGTAGCATGTGGTATTAAGGCTGTGACTTCTTCGACTGTGCGCATTTTCATGATGAAGTCTTTTTAGTGCTTTGTTCAAATCTCATGGATCAATACATATTCTGATGTCATCTGAGCTTTTCTTATGAGCTACTACCATGGAAGATACCTACTCAGTCGGTTCATCTACTGGACAAATCACACCTTGTCACACCATTTTATCTAGTTTGCCTTGACTCTGTCCTGCATAGTGACTAGAACCTTCCAGGCTGGCCTGATAACTGGACAGACATCTGGGTTTAACTTCAAAAAGTACACAACTGGAAGCGTCCCTAGTTTGTCTTTGAAAAGATCAGCATAGACAGAAAAAATATATTGCACGAAATTAAAGTAGTGGTCTTTCAAGCTAACATGATGGACTTTCTTATTAAATGAAAGCAGTCCCATTTTCAAACTGTCTCTGAGCCATAATAATGACTGGATGTGCCTTCTAACCACATAAAATAACAAGTCGTAACTGCCCAGCAGAGTAACATGAAAGCACTACTGAGCCATTAGTCTGACTTTCTTCACCACCATAAACAACAAGCTTCACACACTTTGCCAAATCAAGCCTTTTGCTATGACGCACTCTAGGAAATGTTTCTGCTGACATAACATTGCACTTGGAACCTCTTTCAACTTTGAGCTCTATGGGTTTTCCATTTATCTGAACAGTACAAAATACTTCATTATTTGCCCTTAAATCTACTGCATTAACTGTTTCATGATGCACTGACACACCATCAACATAAAGAGTAGGGCTGCAACTTTCTAATTGATCAACTCATTTCTTTGAATGTTCCCTTTTAATAAAAGAATGTGTGCCTTTTGATTTATAAATCCTTTTGAGGTGATTTCACTTATTGTATTTGTGGCATTGCTGACCAAAAGCTAAACATTTCTCCCTTTTAGATTCATGATTTCCACCACAATTACACAGCTGGCAATGAAAGTAGGTTGGGGACCATGCCTTGAGTTTGCTGACTCACTCTTATTCTTCACTTAGACTGTGCGAACACTGGAACGTGCTGGAAGGCTCTGGGGTTTACCAGTGGGTGCTGCAGGGGCTACAGTTGCTGCCATGTGCCTGGGCCTGTTTCTTTTAACCACGTGCTGCATACTGTCAACATGAGGTCTAGTTACTGGAAGCGTACATCTCTCATTTGTAAACATATTTGTGTGCTTTTCTGTGAGCTCGTATATCTGACAAATCTCAATGGCGTTATTCAAAGTTAAATCAATCTCATGAAGCAAACTGTTTCTCACATCATCCTTAATACCACACATGAGTCTGTCTTTTATCAACTCATCCCTTAAATCACCAAATCTGCACATTTTAGCCTTATTCCTCAAGTCAGTTATATATGCTGCAAAAGTTTCACCAGGCATTTAATCCCTTGTTTAAAATAAATACCTTTTCATTGTAATGTTTGTCTGGGGGTTACACATTTCTCTAAATTTACGTTTCAAGCACTCAGAGTCCTCCCTTGACTCAGCCTGTACAACAATATGACAGTTTTCCCTCCTTCCTCCAAAGATAGCAGGTCCATACACAAATGAATGCTCCCTTTCAATGGCTTCTGACCAAGCTAAATTAAGCAGAATAAATGCCTTTGTACGGTCATCTGTATCAGAAAATGCAGCCTGTATGAAAATATTGTACTCTTGCTCAAACACTCTCCAGTTTTCTGCAATATTATGGTCAAACACAAGTGCACTGGGTTTTTGAAATCTATCTGCCATGCCAACACTGTATGCACAAACACACTGAAAATATGGCCCTTGTAATTATGTATGAACAAGTTATGCTTTGAGAGCTCATAATAACATTCAAATGCACAATAAATACTTCAAAATACTTTACTTTGTGAAATATGCTCTGAAATGGCTGTACCTTGCTAAATAACTTTACTGTAATACTGCACAAACATGTGAGCACTTCATACATATCTGATAACTCAGATACCTTTAATTAATATGGAAAATATGTGCTTAGTGAAAATGAGGTAGTTTCCCCTTATTTTATTCATTTTATGCAATTTGCACTTTATTTCAAACATTTTCCATAGTAATTTGAATATTTTATCAATATCAGACATTTCAGTTTATTTAAATATCATTTAGAGCATTCTGTATGTCTTGTTTCATATTTTGCAAATAAGAAATTATTTGAGCAAGTTTTAACATCTGAAATTAGTTTCTGACCTGTTTTGTGAATTATACATGCAGAAGGGATGAGCCACTCCTATATATTCCTCCAATACCAATTGGATGCCTCTCAGACTCAAACTGAAGAAACTAGAACTCTTTCTGTCAACAAGTCATTTTAGCCATGCTTCTTCTGACACCATGTCCTTTTAGACATGCCACTTCTGACACCATGTCGCTTGTCCCTCTCTAACATAGATGACGAACAGGCAGGTAGTTCGTTTAGATGCTTTCTTACATAAAAACACATCAGGATAGATAGCAGCATCATAAAATATAAACAAACTGATTAATAAACAGACCTTACAGACATGCATGCTTACATCTCAACAGCTTACTACAAAATGGCAGTCAGGCTCACATGTGCTCATAGTTTTACACTTGTGCAAGCCCTTAGATAGCTTCTTAAAGGTACATACACACATTGATCTACAGTTTTATTAGTGGTCAAGTAATGCAGTGGCAACATGTTGCTATCACTGTACTTGTATTGTTACACAAAGAAAAATACTCAGTTTTGTATTTCAGGCATCCAGAAGTATTTTGCAAACTTCCCCTAAAATACTCACATATGTCGAACTAATAGGTGTGTGTGTGTGTCTTTCGGCTTTTCCCGGTTAGGGGTCGCCACAGCGAAACTCCGGTCTGCTAATGATTGGCAGTAGATTTTTACATGCCAAGTTGTCAGCTCTGATGCACAACCTTCAACGAAGGTACGCCCATTCACGCATGTCTCCACACAGAAGACGCTTTAGCTGAGAATTGAACAGGACAACGTCTTACTGTGAGGCGACAATGCTACCACAGCACCACCACTGCAGTAATTGAACTAATAGTTAAGAAAGTCTATTTAAGGTACAAAACAAGCATAAGAACTGTTAAAGAAATAGAAAAATACTATATTTGGAGAACTAGTTGTAATATTTGCAGATTCACAAAGACCTAATTAGCTCCAGGATAAACATCAATCCAGTCAGTAATGGACTTTGCCCAACATAAGACTTCAAAAAGGACTCACTTTAACTGATGAGAGAGAAGCTAATGAATGATTGTTTAATAGTTTAAAGTCAGGTAGCAGCAAGTCTATAAATGGCCTTTGCAGCCATGAGATGCTAATGAGATAATAATAATAACTTCATGAATAATAAGAAAAGCTGATATTTTAGTGCTGTGTCCGATGTGACACCTGAGTAAATTTGTTCATGACTGGCCAATTCCTGTTACCTAGACTTCAGTGGAAAATTTCAAGATAGAATGCTGAACTAATTTCAAATGTGATCACTAGGTTTATCTGTGGCTGAAATCATAGCTGTAAATAAAGTGACATGTTGGTGGCTACTATCTTTTTAGTTCTTTTGTGTGTCTTCTTTAACCTGACTATGGTAGGCAGTGATGTTGCAATGTTACAATGCTATTTACTGAAGCAGATTCATGACTTCAAATCTGATACCTTAGGGGGGCTTCTTACACTATCAGTTTTATACACTTTGGATCCAGAACCATTAAATTTAACAAGATCTGCGCACATTTCAAATTATGAGCTTGTCTAAACCTCAGTAGCAATTAGTTCCAGATTTAATTCTTCTAACCATGACAGATCTTTTGTCCGCACACTTAAACCTATTGATATTAATCAATAATGATTGATTATAGGTCTACATAGAGGGGATTGCAAAGCTAATATTCACACTTTCTGCCAGGAAATCATCCTAAAGACAGTGTATGTCATAATAGCATCACTCCTAATTAACATGTAGAAGACAAAATGTAACCCAAGGTTATCTAAACACTGGAAATAGGAGATCAAAGACTTTTTCTTTAATTTTCTTTGAATAGACATGCTGGGCTCTTTCCAAATGTTTATACAGGTCACATTACAAATGTAAATAATTGCTCAGTACTCAACATGAGGCCATATTAATGCTAATATAATACCTTATACAGAGGAAGCATAGTGATAGATCACTAGATGGAATGGAATGCAATATTTCTCTAATACTGCAGAAGAATCTTCCTAATAATTAAATGCATATTTGCCTCAAAGGTGAATCAGTCTTCTACCAAAAGTGTCCAATTCTCTTATTATATGTATTTGTGCTTAAAGAGTTGCAAGAAATTAGACATATCTCTCCAAATGTAGAATATCTTTTACTTCTGCTTTGCTATCCAAGTATGAATTATTTAACAGAAAGCTGAAGACAATGAAAATACACATTTGCTGATGTGAGAACAAACAAGACTGCCTACTTCAGAATAAGAAATCATCAGTGAAAAAATGAATAGTAATCAGAATATCTAGAACATTTTGTAGCATGCCTTTCAATAATTTCTAGTTGCCCTTCACTGCAAAGAAAACTACAATAAGATGACTTCATCAGATAAGTCAGATTTCATTTAAAATATTTCAGTTACTTACATTCAAGTCTCCCAAGTAAAGATTCATTGTACAACCAGTACTGACACGCTGTAATATTGTAACTGGGGTGGCGCAGTGGTGCAGCATTTAACATTGTCATCTCACAGCAAGAGGTTCTCTGTTTCAATTCTCGGCTGGGGTGCCTTCCGTATTTCCTCCCTGCATTCATGTGGGTTTTTTCCGGGTGCTCTGGTTTAATCTAACATTCCAAAGACATGCATCTGGAGTGTTTCTCTCTGGGCCTCTGTTGAAAACAGGCTCTGTCCTAGTCATACTTTCTGGATAAACAAATGTTAAATAAATAAGTATCTAATTAAACACTACATAATTTCAAAATGTCATAAAGTACATCCATGTACTGCAACAGTGTTATAAAAGAAAGGAAGACAAAACACACATTTACAATGTAAGACTTTATAAGAGCAAATTACTCAGCATATTTAAGGACAGATGCAGCTTCTAAATGCTTTATCCCATGCATGTGCCCCCTCCCATTATCTATGGTATGATTCCAGTTATTCCATTAGTGGTAATATATAATTATCAAATATGGGATGGTTAAGGCCAATCTCTAACCAAATGGGATAGGTTAATTTGAGCACCAAAAGGGAAACTGGCTAGGCTTAAAATAGCCCACTAGGGCAGCTAGCCTAGAACTTAACTATGAACCTATGAACCAATATTAACCAAATAAATATAGGTATAGATTCATAATTTCATAGGTGAGTAATAGGTTGACTATCCTTGCAGGCCATTTTCAGTCTAGCCAATTATCCCATTAGGTGATTAAAATTAACTTATCCCATTGAAGTATGGAATCACCTATCCCTTTCCAAAATCTGTATTTATATATTTCTCTAGTGATAAATACTACAAAGACATACATAATATGAAGGGACCCATGCACTGGGATAAAGCATTTTGGAGCTGTCTCTGTCCATTTGTATGGCGGGGGGAGTCCTGGAGTAAATTCCCTATTTCCTATCCATTGATCCAAGTTACAGTTGAATGTGTTTAGAGATGAGTTTTGTTTTATGTGGATGGGGAGTCTGTTCCAGAGTTGTGGTATCCTCTGTGAGATATATGTGTCCCTACAAGCCATTTGGTTAATGTTACAGGAGATGTTTAGCTTCCTAGATTGAATATTTCGAATGCCACTTAACTTGCTGAGATGAAGTAAGTCCATCAGTAATGAGTTGGAGGATGCCTTGTATGCTAGACACAAGAACCTCTTACCAGTCTGCAATGAATATAGTTATAGGGCTTTGAGGCGGTCAGTGTAAGACATATAATTTAGTACTTCTAGCCTTTTTGTAAGGTACCTCTGTTGGCATTCCAGTGATTGTGTGCACCTGGACAGACACATGCCAAAAGGGGAATTAAGTGTCCTTACTTTAGTGGAAACATGCTTGACAAATTTTAGGTCATTGTCTACATAATTTCCAAAACTGGAAACTACTTTTAGAGGTATGTTGTCAATGTGACTGTTCCCCGGGGGAGTCATCTTTCCAAAAGAGACAATAATGTATTTTTTGGCATTCACGATTAGTCTACGAGTCTGGCACCAGCTATCTATTTGGGACAGGCCTTCTTGTAGGATGGCTGAGTCTTTTGAGGATTCAATCACTGCTCCTAGCTTACAGTTATCTGCAAACTTAATTAGCCAAAGCCTTTTGGCATTGGCTTTTACTTCAGAGAAGTAGATGCTGAATAGAATATTTGGCAATTTAAAATATCAGTGCAACATCCATTTGTCCCAATAGTTGATACAATCAGCAAATTCTTAAATGACATAAGTGAATTCATCCATTAGAAAACTTGTCAACTGCTATGAGTATTGCTGGTGAGTCCAGGTTTAAAATGATGATGATGTAACTCTTAGCTGGGGGAAATAAATGATATATATGGTAAAACAAACATAGAAGCAAGCAAGTATCTGAATGTCAAAAAAATAACACATTTTGAACTAAAAAGATTGCATAACATCCAATATGTTATAGAAAAGCTATTCAAGAAAACATTAAAACTTTACACATCTACCTTATGACTCTGAGTTTCCATGCATAAGCGCTACATGACAGTCAAATGAAGAGTACCTATAGTTTCTCTAAAGGAATTACAAGAATACATCAGAACCCTTAAAGTATCACATATTCAAGCAAAAGGAAAAGAGCAAAAAATAAACATCATCCAGTATCTACTGCACGGTCTACAGATCATCTAAGATACATGTACCAGCATCAATAGGATAATGAGCTAAAAGAATATACAAATTGAATCTGCTGAAATTGTTATTGAAAGTTCCCAGAAAATTAATTGCACATGTCAAAGGTAAACAGTATTTGACATAAGGAAAATGTAACCACTTTGCAAGATGGTGCAAAAGTAAACCACTGAACCAAAATAAATTAAAAAAAAGACACAGGATGACACATAAGCACAAGCAAATACCAAGTTACTTAAGTTGAATGTGAAGGTACCTATGCAAATCAAATCTTAGAAAATGTCTAAACAGTGAAAAGTGCAAATTATAAGGAAACAATTAACATTAATAAATACATCTTAAATAAAGTAGTAGAAGTGATAACTGATTATAAAACAGCAGTTGATAAAGTAAATGAAAAAAAGATTCACCAGTTTAGACCCACCATCAGTTCTAAAATGCAATGCAGGTCTACAAAAAGAGATGGTCCAAATAGTGCACGTAAGATAACTGACGTTTCTCAAGAAGCACTATACATGCCATGCCCATGCAAGTTTCTGTAGTGGTAAAATGCTCAGTCAAAGAAAGATATTGCTTAAACCATTGAAGAAGATAAATGTGATCCTGTTATATAAAGCATGACCTGCCCTTGATGAAACCAAACTGGGTTCCAGTATCATTATTGATTATTTCCATGGTTTTGCATATGAGATTAGTGAGACTTATGGGCCTGTAGTTTCCAGGGTCTGTAGGTAGCTCACCTTTGTGCAGAGGAATTATAGCTGCTGTCTTTCAGTCATGAGTTATGAAGCCTGTTTGGATGCTATAGTTAAACAGAAATTCTAGAGGGCCTGATAGGTCATATTCCATCCTATTTAGACGGCATCTAACTCCAACTCCTACAGTTAACCTTATAGCAGTTCCTACTGTTACTCCCTTATGTTCTGGGTTTCATCAACTTGTCTAATGACCAATGATTACTGTACATATGGTATATATTGCTGCAACCCTGTTTACTGTATATATTGTATATATTGCTAAATTCTTGCAAATGCTTGTTTTAATAACTTCTGCTACACTGAGTAACTCTTCTGTATGAATTTCATCTACTATGTTTCCTATTATGCTACTGTAAAATTTTGTCTTTTTCCTGTTTATACTTTTGTAACTAATCATTGTCTTTACTTCACATTCTGTAATGTCTGGAGCTTTTCTCCCTAGGACTCCACTGAAAAGGGGCACCAACTGTCCAGCCAGATTATCCTGCTTAACAAATGTTAAATGAATAAATAAAATAAATCTTGGGCTATTGTCTGGGCCCATTGATGCAGTGTTCTTGGCCTTAGAGATTGTATTAAGGACGTGTTCCCTATTGATAGTAGGGGAAGTTATATTTGATGGTATTTCCTGAAGGAAGTTTGAGGAGGAGAGAGAGTTAAAGTTGGAGCTTTTATTTGTCAGCCAGTAGGTTTCCTATATCTTCTGGCTCAGTACAGGAGGCTCCATTTACAATGAGCTCTGGACAATTGTGTATTACCTTTGAGGTTGCAGACTTAGCTAAATAATGCCTTGTGGTTGTCCTTGGCCTAGGAGGTCAAATTTACCTCAAATTTGGCTTTGGTAGACTTTAATTGTCCTCTGAGTTGTTTGTTTTGTTTTATGAGAACGATTTTATTCTGCTGGGTGCTACACTTCCAAATTTTTACCATGATTTTCCTTTTTCTGTTATACAGCCTGTTAATATTGTGACTTCATCAGGGTGCTTCTGTTTTGAGTTAGTTTTCTGCTTTTTCCTAGTGGGCACAGCTGCTTCTATGCAACTATTACATACTCGTATAGGGTTTTTGTGAACAGTTTCACATAGGCAGCAGTGTTCTCAAGACTTATGGGGTCTTGAAATTTTACCAGGTTATCACTTAATAGTAGGAAGTTAACCTTGGAGTAGCTCCTCAGTATTCCAGGGTTAGCTGGGGTTCCAAGTTTTATTTTTGCTTCAAAAACAGACAATTTTGTGGTCTGAATTTAACAGTGAAGACATTACACTAGGGGACGTGCAGCATTTTCCCATATTAGTAAGAATCAGATCCAGTAGGTTTGCATCCCTGGTCGGTATATTAACAAATTGGTCCAGGGATTTTGTGTTTATAAAATCCAGGAATCTTTGTGCCTATACGTTTGGTGTATATGATTCCCAGTTAATAGTGGGGTAATTAAAGTCACCCATGAATATGGCATTGGGTTGGATGGTGAGTGTTTCCAACAAGTTTAAATACATGTTATGGATTTCCTGTGTTATAGAGGGGGACCTACAGCTTGCAAGGAAAGGATATGGGATTTTGCCTATGGCAATTTGAATGTGGAGAAGCTCAAGTACATTGTCCTGTCTGACCAACATTGATATGTATTCATTTTTTATGTAAACTGAGACACCTCCATCTTTAGTTCCTGTCTGTGCAGTAGCTGGTCTAAATGTGTGGAAGGCTTTAAACCATGTCTCAGTGACTGCACACGTGTCAACATTCTCAAGGGTGAGGAGAGTCTGTAGGGAAAGGAGTTTTTTGTTTGGATTCCTAGCAATGAATAGTAACACCTTTAGATTTTCTTGATTTTGATCTGCTATGTTTTAAGTACTTTCAATTTGGCATTGCCTAAAAAAGGTACTACAGGGGAAGACAATATTTAGTTTGTTTTCAAAAACCTAGAGAGGAGTGGTGCAGATCATTCCTGGCAAAGCAGCATGGTCTGTTGATCGTTTCCTTCCATGCTGATAAATATTGCACCCCCCCCCCCAGAATGACACAAGAAATTAAGCCAATTATTAAAGTCAGTCATCATTTGTTCGTATTGTGTAAGCAATTACTTCTGTCTTGTAGAATTGCATTTCTTCACACAATTACTGCTGAATAAAATTCGGGCTTTCAGACATATTTTCCTACATATTACTTGGAGGAATAATTACAGTTCTCTTCTCAATGTTATGATATATTATAAATACAATTGCACAATACAGTCCCTGTTATGTATATTCTATAAATCTTGAATCTAGTTTATAGATGTGTTAATAACTGGAAATAAGAAGACTTTGTTTTTTTCTTACCTGGCATCACACGCACACACACACACACACACACACACACACACACACACACACACACACACATATGAGTTATATACCAGGTGTGTGTTTATGTATATATATATATTTATAGATAAATTGATATATACGTCTGTGTGTGTGTGTGTGTGTGTGTGTGTGTGTGTGTGTGTGTGTGTGTGTGTGTATGTATGTGTATGCATGTCTGAGTATATTTTATAACATATATATGGCATTAGCACAGGTGATTAAGACTCTGAGCTGTTAATGAGTTGCTTCTTGTAGTCTCTTCCTGTAGTCTGGAGTACAGGGTTTGAGTCTTTCCACCTCAGGTTTCCTACTGTTTGACTCTGAGCAAGTCATTTAATAAGACAGTGCTCTTAGATCACTCTTGGAAAGCAACTATTGTGTACTGTTGACTTACCCAGTTAACAAATGAATACATTTTAAATTAAGTATCCTTCTTGTTTACAGACATCATAATATTAATATCCAACCCTAAGCAACTCAAAAACAATCTCATTATTTATCTGGGTCAGGAAGATATAAAGGCTTTAAATCATTCTTCCTGGAGATATCAATGAAGGATGCTAAAGTTTGGACCTAAGGCAAAAGACAAGGTGTACAGGACAAAAAATCTCTACTAGACTCCACCAGAATGGACTTTCCTTCTGGAACCATATCTAAATCCAGAGAATTTTATACTTGTTTCCACCTAGTACTAGTCTCAGAATCCCCTGTACTTGGTCACTATCATTCTGAACTATGAAGCCAAGGCCCTAAATAGCCAGAGGAGCTACACCTCAGCCTCTTTGAACCTTAGATCCTCTCAACTATCTGTCTCATATGGCATGCTCGGGGCCTTCTTTAATGCACCAGACCTTTGAGAAATTGTCTCTTCTGTCCAGATCAGAAGAATGAGTCTAAGGAAAACATGCTGTGCAATGTTTTCAAGGTGGAGTTTACTTCATCTTGTATATACAGGTATGTGACTCATATTCAAGTCTAATGCAATCAACTTTCAGAACGTTTGCTCTAAAACTGTTTGTACAATTCCATTTATTTCATGTGACTATGAAGTCTCCATCACAGTACACTCCATGACTGGGAAAGATAGTCACCAAAAGTCTTAATTGCAATAATGATAATTTGTTAACTAGTTAGGACCAATGGGCACACAGTCCCTTTTCAATAGCACCCAGGAGCAATGCCTGGTTAAGTAACTTGCTCAAAGTCATAAAGTAGGCAAATAAGGACTGAAGGAATCAAACCCTGTACCATAGCGACTATAGCTCACAGCCTTAATATCTGCACCAAGTACCTTTAACTCTACTATTCAGATGATATTAAAAAGGATTTAAATTTAAGAACTATGACCTGTTCCACCCCATCTTTGCTAAATAAATACCCTAACTACAAGATCACACTGCTTCAGAGATTGAGGGAGTATTTTTTTTCATTGAAAAACTATATACTCCTTTTATGCAGAGATAGTAGCACATCTTTGTTAGTATATTTATGTTGTTTGAGTATAGGGACATTGACACCACCCCAATAATTAAATCAACATCTAAAAGTTTTACTTCTTTCTCTTTTATCATACAACATGGTCAAGGATAGATCATTTCATTATCTCAGGCTGATATATTGAGTAGACACAGAACACTTTGTATAAAATAGAAATTAAATTAAGAGGCAATGCTGTCTATGTTATTATTTGTGATAGGTGGGAGTGTGGTTGAATAGTAAGGGATAAATGAGTTTATTTCTGATTGTCATGAAGTGTTTTGTTTTGTTGCAATGTTGCTGTTCAAGCAGTTTGTAGCAAGATTGCTTGTCTGACTTATTTATTTATGTATTTAATGATAAAGTTTCAAGTTTCGTAGGTACTTTGTGTTTTGCATTTAAGCCAATTTGTCCATGATGTTTATTTTTTCAGACGTGATTTGTTCTGTTTATTTTTTAATCTTGGGGCTAGGTTTGATTTTAATCATTCTGTTCAAAGTGTAAAATTGTGATTTATTATATTACAAATGATATGCTGAATTTGGACACCGTTATTTCTAAGGAGTAATTTTTTTTTTGTTTTTTATAAGTGTTGCTCATCTTGTGTATCTGAATAAGATGATGAGGCTTGGGTGTTTGTTTAAGTTGTTTATTATATGCAAACACATCAGGATGGATGGCAGGAACATTAAACTTAAACTAACCAATTTACTGACTACTATATACATACATGCTCTCACTCTGGCTGCTCACTCAAAATGGCACACTTGTTTGCACGCGCTCAGTACTTATATGCACATGCCCACTGACTGGAATGCTTCTTAAAGTTTTAAGTCTGAAGAAGCATCCTTGAAGACGTGAAAGCGCTTACTTTATGGAATAAAGAACATATATTTTTTACTCAGTGGTTTGCTTCAATTGTTGTGGAGTACCTGCCATTCTTCTAAATTCAATTTGAATAACAGTCTACTAACACCAAGTAATGTTGACCTTTCCACTCGAAGATATACTGTCAATCAAGGTAGTTCAGGAATCTAGCATAACTAAAGTGGTTCTTTTTGTTGATGTGGCTTAGTATTATTGCATACAGAACCAGATGAAAGTACTTTCTCAATATATTTTGATATAGAAGGCCAAAATACTAGTCCTCTCACCCTTCTTTTGGTAAAGTCAGTTCCTGGGTGACCACAATGCAAGATCTTAATATACTCTTGTTGCAAGGATTTTGGAACAATCACTTTTGGACCTTTTATGATGATAGCATTGTCTGACAAAACCTCATCTCTGTATGGAATATACTGCTGTACTTCTACTGATAAACAAAATAGCTTTGAAGGCCATCCTCAACTGATAAAGAGGTTCAACATATGGAGAATTAGATCTGAATCCATGTGAGTACTCATCAAGACATGTGGAAGAAATATTTTGCACTTCCATGACTTCAAAATCAGGTTGCTTAATCCCATGCTGTTCTGTGGTTTTCCTGGGTGATTAGGATAAAGTATCAGCATCTATATGGTGAAGTCCTTATGTATTACAAATATATGAAAGACTTTCCCCCGGATTCACTAATCCTCCGTGCAAGACTTAATAAGTCTTACTTGGAGGCTGCAGTTGAATGGTTTGACGTCAGCGTGCCATGAATATTCATGAGGGCACGCTGACTCAACCGTAACTCTTACACGGACTGAGTAGGAAAGCAGTGGTCATGTCCGACTGCCAAGCAGTCTAAATGTGCATGGCCCTGCAAGGTTTTAAAAAGCATAATGTCAACACACAAGAGCGAGTTCGCTCAAATGTAAGTGCACCTAACACCACACTCCCTGACACTGTAAACCCCCATCACATTTATATAAAGTAAATAATTATATTTTTATTTTTAAATCCATGATATAGCTGCCCGTATTTGTGCGTGTGTGCGTGAGTGTGCCCATTGCTTAGCTACAGTTAGCAATTCTGACATGAAAGAGCATAAAAAAGAATGTTTATGCAAACTACACCAAACTGCAATAGCGTAATGGTAGAGCGTATGCACAAAGAAAAGACATTCATGGTTCAAGTCCCACCACTCCTCTTATTTATGTTTTAAATCAGTATTTATATAATACCAGACATATATGATTAAAATTTTATTAAAAGCAGTAAAATGGCCAATGTATCAGTGAACAAAATATATATTTTTTTAAAGGACCCAGATATATAATAGCTTGCTGTTAAGCAACGCTTTACACAGCTAAACACAGGTGCCCATAGTTTAATAGCGCTTTACCCAGCTAAACAGAGTTGCCCATAGTTTAATAGCACTTCACCCAGCTAAACAGAGTTGCCCATAGTTTAACAGCGCTTTACCCAGTGCAATAGAGTTGACCAAAGTCTAAAAGCGCTTTACCCAGCGCAATGTGTTTGCGCGGACGTGGGCACCGCGCCAACCAGGGCACCGTAGGGCACCATGGAGCAACGTAGAGCTAAGTTGCTTAAATGCAGCCATACCCCCTAGCCTGTCTAGACAGTATTAAAATAAAAGAATGACAAGGTTCAAACCCAGGACCCTTTGCATCATAATCTAAGTACAGAACCACTAAGCCATGACAACATAGGAGAAAGCAGCCACTATTAACATTCATAAACTTACGAATGGTAGTTTAACCATTACTAAGCAGGTCTGCAGTCATCCAAGAATTTTACAAAATGGCCAATCACAAAAAAGTGTGGGAAATGCGGCATATTTAACCCAATAGGCGGGAACACTCACCATAACTGATTGTAGCACGCATTTTCAGTCAGAATGGCAGGTGCAGGAGAGGGTTCACGCTTCCGAGTGCAGCGTTGGGGCATCGAGGAGTCCAAATACATGGTTTGGCTCCTTGTCCACCATCACTAGTCAAGACTCCTGCAGAGCCAGTTCCAAGGGATGGAGTACAAGGCAGAGGCTTGGAACCGGTTAGCTCATGACCTCACCGATGCCACAGGCGTTCCTAGGACTGGTGAGCAGGTCCGTCACCACCATGCAGACCTGAAGAGACAAAAGCAGGACTGCCTGAACCAGTGGATACAGGAGGCCCGTGGAATGCAGAATGCCCCAGAACTGAATAAGTAGCCATGGAATGCAGTATGTAAGAATTGATAATGGAGTATGTATAATGGAGTATGTATAATGGATAGGTATGTCTCAATATCCCTTCATTTACTTTACAGCTGCAGGTGACTGTGCTATGAATCAGCAAGCCTATGCTGAAAGGCTGCTAAGGTTGCGCCACCAGGGAGGTTAGTGATTATTCTGCATGTATTGTTATATAAAATATGGGAGAGAGCATGAAAGAAAGTGTTGTAGTCCAATAAAACAGCCATAGAATTGCCTGGATAAGTCCTCTGCATGTACTGTCAGATAAAAATGTCAGAGAGGCAGAAAAAGAGTGTAGTAACCCATTAAGAAAGGTAACATATGTCTGGAATAATATCTCTGCAGGCACTGTCATATAACATAAGTGAGTGAACCTGAAAAAAGATTGTTCTAACCTATTAATAAAGGTATAATATGTCTTGAACATGTCTGCCATAAACACCGTTAAAACAAATAAAGAAGTGAGCCTGTGGAAAAGTGTGCAATGTCATTAATAAAGGTCTAAAACCCAGAGTGTGTCTGTGTCACAGAGTCTGAAATGTTGTTGTACCCTTGCATTATACAAACAGTACTGTTTGAAAATGTGCTGGCAACCCAGAGTTATGCAGTCCCATATAAGGTGGGTGATGGAAGTGCTAGTAGCTGTGAAACATATATACAGTCCACAATAGTCAGTTACTGGCTGGCATGAGTAAGTAAACCTGGCACACATGTAGCATGCAATTATTCACCAGAAATGTGAGTGCGTGTCAAGAAATGCAGGGTTCTGTACAAATCGAAGTGAAAATGTCATGTGAAAACATCCCAGATATGTAGATAAAGAAATATAAATGCAAACAAGAAATATGTAGCAGTAACATCTGCATCCTGGACAGTTAGCATGTCAGATATAGATCAGGCATATATTGAACTAGCCAAACCCATGACACAACCTAATGTATGGTGGCAAGTGTAATAATACAGGTAGGGGATATACACTTGCAGTCACTGGGAATGTAGTGTAGACTAAAAGGTCATTATAAGATGTTAACTGCTGTTTTTTCTACACCCTACCATATGTGCATAAACCATGCAATTCCACACCTCAATGGGTATGTGTAATCTTAAATATTTGTTGGGACATGTGTCCTGTTGTTTTATAAATATTTGCATTGATGTTGATAGATGTGCCCTGTTCAAACACAACGTTCATGGTGGCCTGTTGCTACCAAACATCCCTGCATGCTGTTGGAATATCCACTCTCATTCAATATATGCATGTGTTATGCTTGCTGTTCAACTGTTGGAACCTTGGTGTGTTGGGTTAATGGGAATATTACTGCATGCTGTTACAACTAATCTGGAATGCTGCTGTTTATGTTGTAATTAAATACATCTAATCACAGAACGTATGGGAAGGCCAGTCCCAGTGGACCCACCTGTCCCTCCTCAGTTGGTTAGTGCACCTGGCACCAGTGGCTCTGGTGCCCAGCCCAGGCTCCCCTCCTCTGTTGGTCCTGTGCCACCTTCGGGTGGAAGTGCTGCATGGGATGGGGCTCATTCCCCCATGCAAGTGTGGGCAGAGGAGGGCCACCTGTCACCCTTGCTAGGGTCCGGGCTGTGGTGCGTAGGGAGATCCAACGTTCAGTCACTGATTCCCTATGCCAGCTCGAGGCGAGAGTGGCATGTCTTTCGGGTGAGCCTGCCCATCCTACACAGCCCTCAGCACAGCTACCCTCGGGGCTGTGAAGGTGCAGTGGTGACTGCCCATGGGTGGGGATCTCAGTTCCACTGTTACCATCTGTGGGCTCATGGGCTTGCGATTTCCAAACATCCCTTCCCCATCAATTGTGTTCACCCACCCCATGTGTCAAACTCCGCCCATGTGTGCATCTTGTTTGTCTTGTCTGTTTACCTCCCCAACCTACCTCCCCAAATATACCTACTTCCTCTACCTCACATTCCACTCTCACCTGAAAAAAAGAATTAAAAAAGGGCAATCTGTTCCCACAAAAAAATTACGCCCCATACATAGCTGCCCAATTTGCACACATGTCCGCTGGACATGTAAACTGATAATCCTAATTGGCAGTAAAACATATTTTGTTGTCCTCACCCCTCTCTCAGGGGTGGAAGGTTTCAAATTTCACACCAAATTTCAAACATATGCACAGCTGTTGCTGGTAAAGAAATGGGCAGCTATGGACCTTCCCTACACCCATCCTGCACATCCCAAGCTGGTTTCCCTACTGTCTTTCCCTCTTTGTGCCCCCTTTTTCACCACTTTCCTATCTCCCCATTTT
This sequence comes from Protopterus annectens, assembly GCF_019279795.1. Lineage (NCBI taxonomy): Eukaryota > Metazoa > Chordata > Ceratodontiformes > Protopteridae > Protopterus > Protopterus annectens. The sequence goes on along the minus strand of NC_056744.1, from coordinate 1,174,660,447 downwards.
CTTTTCTTTAAGAGAAATTAGCGTGGGGGTTAGCGGGAGTAAGCACTTTTAAGCAGTAGTTAGCAGGGATGCGTGAGTGTGAGCTTGTGTGCGCTTAGCTAAGCATTGCTAAGCATCACGCAAACCTGTGCAAACCCACTTACAACTGCTTAAAAGTGCCTTAGTCACTCTGTATGGCAAGGCCCTTGTACTGCTCAGCAGCAAAATTAAAAACCTTGTCAGTCTCGAACCCGGGACCTTGGATTCACCTGTCTGCATGAAGTACCACTACACTACAGCAGATATACAATAACTTAGTACTGAAAGCAATATATCATGCATTACCATGA